>NC_030435.2:4355226-4382726 GCF_001660625.3 Ictalurus punctatus
AACTGTAAAACCGATATCTTCTCTTATCTTGTTAAAAGAGTATGCTCATGAATTTGCTGATAAATCGAGCTCACAGCTGACGGACAACTTGCAGTGAACTCCTGCTAAGTCACTTCGGTTTAGTGACCAAGTGACCGTGCGGTAACACGTTTGAACACTCATACACAAATACAGGAGCATGACCGTAATATTATACCTTCATCATGTCACAAAGTCAGAAATGAGGCATGTGTTTTATCTTTGTACTAATTGTTGACGTGTTACCTTGGTAACTTGATGAACGAAGAGTAGTGCAGGTGATATTTCAAAAACTGGAAACACCCCATTGTGGATGTGTTACATCAAAAACACTCGTCAGGAAAAATCCATTGAGACGAATCTATGAACACTTTATATTGGTATTATAATTAGAAATATTTGTAAACATGTAATTGAGACGCCTGTTAAAAGGTTCAGTTAAAATCGGTGGAGAAATATGTTTTACTCTCAAATAAACCGGGACGTTTCTGCTAACCTTTTGTTTACTTTGTGTTAACTTTTTACACAGATTTCCCTTTGTGGATCAATAAAGTACATCCATCCATCCATCCATCCATCCATCTACACTTTAAGGCCAAAAGTTTGTTGACCTGACCATCACACCCATATGGGCTTGTTGAACACCCCATTCCAGATTTAGTCCGCCTTTCCTCTTATAATATCCTCCACTCTTCTGTGAAGGCTTTCCATTAGATTTCGGATCGTAGCTGAGGGGAATTCAGCGGCAAGACCATTAGTGATGTCATTCACTGATGTTTGGTGAGGAGACCTGAGGTGCAGTTGGTGTTCCAGTTCATCCCAAAGGTGTTCAGTGGGATTGAGGTCAGGGTTCTCTTTAGGATACTCGAGTTCTTCCACTTCAACCTTGCTTGAATATCTGAATTTGTAACCAGGGACATAACCATGCTGGAACATGTCTGGGCCTCTTGTTTCCAGTGAAGGGAAATTGTAATGCTACAGCATACAAAGACATTCTATACAATTCTTCTACATTTGTGCCAGCCATTTCCTAACAATATCTATTCCTGGGTTAAACATGACCTGAGAACTATTTATTTTGTGCCCTAAGGATCTCCTTACCTAGGACAGAGTTTTCTGGGGTTGAGGCAGCAGCCCGTGTAGAGGCGCCACAGGCGCGTGCTCAGGAAAAGGCCGACGGTAAAGAGCACGAGCGCCGGTCCGAGCAGGTACGTGAGCCCGTAGACCATGTTCTGGTTTACGTTGCATGGACACTGGAAGGATAAAAGCGTGAAGATCCTCTCTCCGCCGATGGTAGCGATGGCCATGATGCCATATCCGATTTTAGTCTTCTGATTGGTGAAGAAGCGCACGACGGCATTGAGGGAGTCCATCGTGGTTTTCAGAGACGCGGGAATCATACAGGAGGTGTTCAGGATACCTGAGAGAAGAATTTAAGTTGGGAAACACTATTGCAATTCTGTGGCTGGAAATCTGACGTAAAAACAAACAAATAAACAACCCTAAAACTCCCGAAATGAGATGCGCGCGCGGCTCTTATTGTGTTTCGTTCCTTTCTTTCCGTTTGTTTTCCCCCTAAACTCTCCTCCCTGTAAAAAATCTCTCTCTCTTTCTCTCTCGAACTCCTCCCAGTTTGTTGTTCCTTCTCCAGCAGACCGGCTCATCTGGTTTTGCACTTCCTGTCAGCCAACACACAACATTAACCAAGCGCGCGCCGCCATGGCTAATTACAGCCCAATAGCATGCAGAATTGCGCGGTTTCACTTACGAGTATTGACTTTGGTTACTTATAATTTCCTCAGCAGTGCAACAAAAGAACAAAAAAACAAACGAGTTTGTGCAGATCAGTGAGAGTGAGTGTGTGTGTGTGTGCGCGCGCCCATGCATTTGTGTTAAGGGTGTGGTTCAGTGTGCGCGCGCGGTTACAGAGCTGAGCCCGGCATTGTGCTGTGATGTTAAAGATGTTTGCATGTGTGAGTGAAGCACAAGTCATGTCAGTTCATGCCTTTCGAAATGACAGACATGTCTATACAGAGATATCAGGACTAAGATCCTGAGGGACCCAACAAAAAAGTTGCGTATGTATGCTGAAACTTCCAAAGTTACACCTTTACGACATACAAGTGCATGTCCAACAAGGTTTGAGTGACATGTAGAACATGGGTTCACTCCTCCATTCAGAACATTTCAAGCTCTTTGGTTTTTGCATTAAATTCGGACCGGTTTTCGGCAGTGTCTAAATCCTGAGTTTGAAAGTTTGAGAAGATCGTTGCATAATTTCACGTTTAACTTATTGTCTTGTTCAAATATCCACCCACTGCCAAGTTGTAACCTTCCGGCAGAGGCAAACTGGTCATTTGTGGTTTTTGTGATGCTATTAGCCTTCATGAAACTTCCAGTAAGGTGAAGCTAACTCACCTGGGGCGGATGTGGCTCAGGTGGTAGAGCGGGTTGTCGGTTCGATTCCTGGCCCACGTGACTCCACATGCCGACATGACACTGAACCCCAAGTTGCTCCCGATGGCAAGTTAGCGCCTTGCATGGCACCTCTGCTAGCATTGGTGTGAGAGTGTGTGTGTGTGTGTGTGTGTGTGAATGGGTGAATGAGAATCAATGTAAAGCGCTTTGGATAAAAGCGCTATATAAGTGCAGACCATTTACTTGAGCACTGATAAGTAGCAAGATGTGGACTTGATAGATAATGTACATGTATTATTCATTTATTACCACATTTTCACTTCATTCCATTTCCATTAATCACTTTACAAAAGTGCAGGAGGTAGGAGTCAGATTAGCATAGTTCTGATAGAAAATCATTTCTACTCCTTCTAAACTGTATGTGCTCTCATATTTCAAGATGTTTCTTTGATTCCACTGCAGCTTTCTAGACACTCAATGGGTTTTCAGCCCAACCATCGTTGTAGTGAAAGAAAATTACCCTACAGGGCTACTTCAAACACGGATGCATGAAAAGAAGCATGAAAAGCATTACAGACTATAGCCTAGTAATTACATTACTAACTGCAAGTGGAACTGTATCATTATTATATGAAGAATAAAGACCTCTCTCTTTAACAAGCACTTAAATGGGCACCTACTTTTTAAATAAATAAATAAATAAATAAATAAATAAATAAATAAAAAGCTACTCTTAATCCCTGACCTATTTGTACTAGCACAAAGATGTGTTTGATGGAGAATACAAACCACGACTAAGTCGCTCTGGGTAGACCAGCCAAACGTATGTAAACGTTATGCAAATTTCTCTCTTCTGTAATGTTCAGCAGTGAAAACCGACCACAGGACCAGTCCAGCAGTAACACTGATATGGTAGTGTGTGCGTGAGTGGACGGATGGATTGGTACGAGTGTATCAAATGGAGCAGCATTGCTAGGCTTCCTGCTGTGTTGAGAAACTGGCAGGAATAACTTGTAATGATGATCCCAAACTGTGCATGGAAGAGCATGAGCTGGGTATATCTAATAAAAGTGTTAGTGTACACAACAGTGACAATACCATTTTAAATTCTGTTAAAATACCAGTTAACTCTTTTGAGTGACTAATGCTTTAAAAAAAAATGTGTTATTTGATTGTACCACTGATTTGCTCATTCATTTTTTTTTTTTGTGCCCAATGCTTACTCTGTGAAGATTTTCAGCAGTGGAGGATCAGTAAACAGGACGGTTAATGACAGGCTCGCTTTAATACTCAGTGACCATATCGATCTCGTTTTATTAATTCTAATAAATAATTCTAAGAATTAATTCTAATAAATAGACTTTTTGCTGGATGAGAATTCTCAGCTAACCATTATGGGGTTACTTTACACATTCACTATATAGGAGCCTATAGCATCAGCAAGCATGATAATCTCCTGATTTAACTTCGTTTGAGGCCATATTGTTATGGATGTCGTCCTGCCCCACTGTGGTCACGAGTCGCTGCTTTGGGAGGGTTTAAATCCCCGATTTGGTGTGTATGACGGATACAATAACCAGTGAATGCAGTCTCCAGCCCTCAGAATCAATAAAAGCTTTCAGTGTTAATTTACAGACACTAATGGACAGAGTCAATATGAAACACGAGTCATCCTGGCACATCATGATTCATCTTTGAACTGCGACAGCGAAGACCACTGTTATGAACTGGGAAAACCTACAAGACCAATAATTTATAATGATCAGTGAACAGACTATTCTTCTGAAATCTAAGATTTTTTCAAAGCAATTAAAAAAGAAAAAGTTGTTTCTATAGTATATACACGCAATTAACGGTGTAACATGCATAGAAATGTTGAAGTATAAAAGTCAGAGACACATGGGGCATGGGGGGAGGGGGGTGGTTGGGCAGGAATGCAATTATTATGGTCTCAGATGTCATCATTAAGCCTCTACAACGTTGTTATCCTTACAATTCTTCTCTACACCTGCCCCCCTAAAAAATACATCTGTAATTATTACAGCGAAACAAGTGTCCAAATTTATTGAAAAAGCTCCAGATACAAACCATGAGATGTACAATTTAAATGTTATGTACAATATTTACAATCAGAGCAGAGGACAAAGGGTAACAGATTAGTCTTCTTCTAGAACGATCATTTCAGCCTGACCAGCATCTCCCAACAGTGCCAGAAGAGTCCTGTAGGCGTTTCTGAAACACAGAGACCAAGCAACTGTATCTGTAAACTGTAACTGACTCATTCCAATCCTTACTGATACCAGTCCAACACTGGGGTCTTCTGATTATAAATGTTGATGACCCTTGTTCCTCATTTATCAGTCTTTCAGTAAAGTTGTTCATAAATGTTTTCATAGGCCAACCCAAATGAAAAATTTTTTGTACTCGCGTAGATCACCGTACATTACCAAAAGCATTCGCTATCGCTGACTTGCTTTTAGCCATGCCCACAAAACATAAAGGCAAGGCTCACAGAAAGCTGAAAATGACAACTAAATGGTGAAAGAGCTCCTACTAAGCGTGCGCTAAATCTTCCAGTAATGCAGCTCGGCCACCGCAGAGCGCTGTCTACAACAGACGCACACGATCTCTTCCTCCTTTTATAGGGTGCCGTTTCGTTCATCCTAATTAAATGGCTAATCGAAGTTATATTATTCATGGATTTATTTTGGACTGCTTTCTTTCAAAATCGTTCCTACGAGACGACCGAGCTGTCATTAAAATTTGCGTGAGCAACTGAAATGACGAAGAAGCAATTTAAACCTGACAGCATGATCCGTATATAAATCGTAGTAACACACTGATTACACGATTCGACGCCGAGTCACGAAGGTTCGAATACGTTCGTTTGTATCTGTTCAATAAATGAGGTATCATATAAATATCAGGTTCAATAAATATCAGTTCATCATCTTATGACCAATACCTGAGAGATGTGTTTTTTCCGATTCCTCTCTTCTGCTCGGTGTTTCGTAAACTCTGCGAGAGAATTGGAATCAGAGTCGACACAGCCAAGGGACTGAGGATGGCCACCGTCTCCAAGGCGCTGTACATCTGCAGCTCATACACACCCTCGCTCTCCTCCACAAACGCTCTGGGAACACACGATATAGGCACGAGACATTTACATTCCAAGTCCCACATTGCAGTCTACCTATACTAGTATACCACACACATTTTAGTACCGTAGTATACTTCCTGGCAAAGCCGACACGCTATACATCAGGTTCGCACCTGAGAACTGTGATGAGCTGTTCGCACGGTTCCTCTCTGGCTGCAGAGGAACATCTCTCCACGATTAGCTGCACACTTTCTGTACTCAGCTTCTTCACTAACAAACACAAACATATATACATATGTACATTTTAGAAGACGTGCCTTCTTTGTGTGCTTTAAATCATATGAAAGAACACCATATAACTGACATCAAAATATCACTACATCCTGATTCAGTCGCCCAGGGTATGACAGCCGTTATTCGATTCTGTATGATGACCTTTCTTTCGACTTCCTGATGACTTTCCTTTTCTGGATTTCCACACCTCAGCTCACACCAAATCTTAACAGACTCTAAACGTGGCTTAACTAACCAGCTAAATTGGAGGCCACATGACAAAAATATCGTAAATATCAAAAATATACAGTCCCCCTCCGAAAGTACTGGAGCAGCAAGACCAACTCTACCGTTTTCGCAATCCATTGAAGACATTTGGGGTTGAGATCAAAAGATGAATACGAGACGATAGATCAGAATTTCAGCTTGCATTTCCTGACATTTTCATCTAGATGTGTTAAACATCTTTAAACATGGCAGGCCACCCAAATTTTAGGTGAGCAAAAGTATAGGAACAAATAGTCTTAAAGTAAATTGTACTTGCTATTTGGTGGCTTAGTATCCCTTGCTCGCATCAAACCAGTGACCCACTGACATCACCAAACTGTTGCATTGTTTGTGTGTGTGTGTGTGTGTGTGTGTGTGTGGGGGGGGGGGGGGTCTCCTCTTCAGGAGGTGAAATGCACGCTCAACTGATCTCGAACCCAAAATGTCTTCATGGTATACGGAAAACAACAGAACTGGCCTTGCTGTTCCAATACTTTGAGAGGGGACTGTATAATGATAATGAGTCTTTATTGATCACATATACATTACAGCACAGTGAAATTCGTTTCTTCACATACCCCAGCATGTCAGGAAGCTGGGGTCAGAACACAGGGTCAGCCATGATACAGTGCCCGTGGAGCAGAGAGGGTTAAGGGCCTTGCTCAAGTGCCCAACAGTGGCAGGTTTGCAGTGCTGGGGCTTGAACTGCCGACCTTCTGATCAGTAACCAGAGCCTTAACCGCAAAGCCACCACTGCCCCACTGTATCATTGACACTGTATTTTTTTTTCTTAATGTAATAAATGAAACCTTTTAAATGAGACTGATGATGCTTTTCTTTTTGTAGACACCTTTAACACCTGTATGTCTTTTTCAGTCTATTTTAAATTTACAGCAGAACTTATGAATAATAGTAGGAGCTTATTATGAATGTAAATTCATGGGGGCTTTAAGAATGCGAATGCACATGTTCAATTCGTTGAGTAATACTGTATGATATTAAGTTAAAGCTTAACTTTTGTGGCAAATGAAAAAGTCTCTTAACTCATCTTTAGTCTGAAATGTGCAAACGTGGAGCCGTTTATTGGGGCGAATTACCAAGAATGCCTCGGCACATTCCTTGCATTGTTGTGGTGAACGCCGGAGGACTCTGAGAAGGTTGTGTTAAACTTTTGTCTGGTGCCCTCTTGTGGTACAAATAAAGTAATGACACTCACATGTCAGCGGGTCTCACACTATGATTTTAAAGCCTGAGCTTGATGTAGATAACAGATATCGCACATTGTATAATAATCATTTGGTTGTGAGAAACAACATACAACATAATGTGACATGCTCACTGGTGGCTGATTTAGTGCTACTGTTACCAACAACAAAGTTCTGTCAGTGACTACGTTTACATGGATAATCAGCAGTAATCTAATTATTGACCTTATTCTGAATAAGACAATATTGTGATTCAGGTGTTTACATGAGCTGGTTTTAGAATATTCCTTTCATGTTCAAATTTTACATGTTATAGAACATAGAGCGATTAACGGCACACGTCATTACGTCCCCACGCCACGCCGTCCGACGTTCCCTCCAGAATTTCACGTATCGACGTACAATTCGTCTTCGTTATGGCACCGTGTACAGTTCTGGGTGTTTTTACTGTTAATTTTACGAAAGCTTCAAGTGCAGTAAATTATTTGTCATATACGTGCATATAGACGACTGCTTAAAGCCGTGGGCTGCGTCCCAAACCGCATACTTACCAACTATATATATGCATATATATATACACACATGTATTATTTCACCTACTATATAGCAGGCAAGTACGCGGTTTCGGACCCAGCCGTGCTCTCTTGTTTGCCGTCAAATGGTTGAGCGCTGTCGTGTGTGTACGTGTCCTGTCGCACACTGCAGTGAAAACTCCCACACGACGATAATAGTGTGATTAAGGTGTGTATATGTCAGTAATACTCGTCGATAATGCGACTAAAACAGGAATACGCCACATATCTTAATACGATGTGTGTTTACTTTGAGTATGACTTTCAATAATCACTGTTTACATGATGGTTTCTTAATCAGAGTATCGTCTTAATCGGGTTAATATCGGATTATTGTCGTCCATGTAAACGTACTGAGTGTCAGTACTTGGGAGCACTGCTATGAAGCTTGTCTAATATCCAAGACCAGGGCAGCGTAGGATGACAAAACTCTCACGACAGATACAAATATGGTAGTGTCATTGAACTGACTTTGAAATGTATTTTTCCCCTTCAGTTCTCTCTTTAGAGCTTCATCATATAATCCGACATATAATCTGACGTAAATGAGAAACGTAATTGCATGTCTGTTACTAGATTATTATTTTTAGGATTTCCAAGGATTCCTTCCCAAGCCTGTATCAGAATTTTTGAGGATTAATTTCCAAGATTTTATTAGGGCCAACTCATACAGTGTGGCAAGTATTAACCTTAAAATATCCCTATAATTGCACAGTGTAAAACCGGCGTTATCTGCTCAGGGCCGGCGTGCCTGCAGGCTTTCATTCCAAGCACACTAGGAGTCACACCTTTTTTCCACTTAAGGAACGAGTTGCTCTTGGTCCTCAAATGACTGTCAGGTATGTCTGGCTGTACTGAAGCCAAACTTGCAGCCAAACCAGCTCTTTGTGGATGAAATGAAATACTCTTGCAATAAGAAAATAAACAAAAGAATCAGAAAATAAACAAAAATCATGATAACACTGTTTTGTTTCCCTTATGTTTCTCGTTTCTCTCTCTGTTACTTTCAATTTGAAGTGGATGAACTCATGTACCAGAATCAGAAAGCAGATGCCTTGTCTTGGGCATTTTAGCGATACCTACAAAAGGTATCTCTAAAGGTGAAACGATCTTTGAAAGCAAAATGTATCGCTGTTCCTTTTTTCCCCTGGAGTTTTTAACCAACATTTTATTTTTATTTTTTTACAGTTTGGCTGATGCACTGATGCCATACACGTACGCTGCCTTCAAAAACGACCGAATTAAGGAACCTCGGAACCTTTTAATTATCGTTGACGCCATGTTATTGTAGATTCGATATCTGATTCCGTTCTAATGTTAGATTAGGGGTTTTCCCCCCTCTTTTTTGTGGGTTTGTTTGGATAAGCTTTTATTTTTTTTTACATATTTTAGCTTCAATAATGAGTGTTCTGGGAACAGACTGAAACTTGTGGTTCTGGTTGAAGGTTTGAGGAATGCATAAATGCGCACACTACATTGTTTGGACTATTGTGTATTGTCTAAAGCTCTTAAACCAGAAAACGGTGGTTCTCTGAACAGGCATTGTGTCAGTGGTAGAGTGTTTTATATGTGTGTGTGTGTGTGTGTGTTCCACCTTGAGGTTCATTAACGAGCATCACGCAGCGCAGCACATGTCTGAGGGGCACAGTGAGGAGGGTGGGGTCAGAGTCATTATTACGTCTCAGGAGCTCCAATAGGAACATGAGGACGGCTGCCAGTCGAGGAGGAGGGGCGTGGCCTCTGAAATGCAGGAAGTTTTCTCTACAGAGATATGAGTGTGTGTGAAAGAGAGAGAGAGAGAGAGAGAGAGATAGATATGTCAGTCTTTATGGAATATGATTTTCTGAACTGTCAGGTCCACAAGTTTGAGTCTCTCCTGCTATTTCTGTCTTTCTGCTTCTCTCTCTGTCAGTCAATTATTTTTTCCATCTTTCTCACACTGTAGATCTCGGCAGAGTCTTGTTTCAGAAATAAAAATGATTGAAAAATGCATTGAGATAACTGTATAAAGAGGAAAAACAGTTCTTCATGGCACACTCACTCATTTGCTCCAACTGTATGCATAAAAGTGATATGTAAATTAGAGACTTTATTATTATTATTTTAAACCTGAGTGCCTGTAGGATGGTCCTCCTCAGCGCAGCCCCACGTGCTGTGGGTATGGCCTCACACCCAGCCATCAGCACCGGATGATTGGCTACTGCTCCGATGGTGGGCGTGACTGGCAGGAAACGGCTCAGGTACTGAGTGATGACGCTACGCAGCTGCTGCTTGAGATACGACACCTGCGTTTGAGACACGCCGACTGCTACAGAGAGACCCTGAAAACACAAACACGCATGTTTAACGGACTGTAGAGCAAACCTCAAGCATATAAATCAACACACACTGTACAGAGAACCTGAACACACACTAACAACAACAAAACAACAACAACAACTAAAAAACGGCAGCATAATACATATACACAGACTTGTAGGTAGAGTGGCAGTGTGTCCCGAATAGCGGAGATCAGCTGAGGAGGTGGCGCTTTATCCTGCAGCAGGGAATGTGGAAGCAGCAGGACGTCTATGATGCGCAGGAGAAGGGACTGAGCTTTAGATGTGGCTAGAAGGGGGCTCCAGTGCTTAACCACACACCCTGGGAACACATGCACAGTACACAATTAGAGGAAAGACAGCGTGTGTGTGTGTGTGTGTGAGATCAGTTTAACAACGCAATGTAAATACTACAATCGTGTATTTGCATCATATCAAGTGGGTGAAGGTTAAGCATGAAGAAGTTTGGCTATAGCTTTTGGCATGGAGACAAATCTAAAGCATAATGTGTCTGTTATGTGGAGTATTGGCTTATTTGTAATTCAATGAAATGCTTGGGGTCTTAAAGCATATACTACAGTGTGTAGTGTGTAATGTGTAATGTGCCACACCAAGTGTCCAGTAGGTGATGTGTAGCCCCTCTGTGCTCTTGTTCAGAAGGTTGGGTTTGATGAACTTCATGATGTCTCCTACATACTCCAGCGCTTTACAGACCAGAGACACACGCTCAGCCTGCTGCTGCAGCCCACAATACACACGACCTACACACTACACACAAATTCAAAAATGAACCTTAAAGAACTAACTGTAATGAATTTAAATATGGGTGTGTGTGTGTGTGTGTGTGTGTGTGTGTGTGTGTGTGTGTGTGTGTGTGTGCACCTTTATAAACAAGGTCAGGGCAGCTTTAGATTCTTGCATAGCAGCGTTAGTGTTCAGTCCGGCTCTCTGAAGCAGCGACTCCACTTCTGGTAGTCTTAGGATTAGTGAGGTCATCTCAGCTAACTGCTCCTCTAAAGTCCTGTCTATACCCACACACACCCATACAGAAATACCAGGCCGGTTTCACAATGGGAAGGCGGAACAGTGTCACACTGTTTTCAGTTTAAAGAGGTTATACTGTATAGATCACTTAAACATGTGACAGAACATAGTGATGTAACCAGCTGATATGAGATGATGTGAGGGGCGGAGCATCCGTGTTTGAACGAAATTCCCAAAACATGAGGGGGGGATTTTTTTTTTTTTTTAATCTCCACCCACAGCTACAGCAAACTAACTAGCTAAACCTTAACCTCAGCTATGGAAAACAAACCTTACAGCTCATGGAAACCAAAAATCCAGTATCACAAAATATTAGAATAAAGAATTTAGAATACAGAAATGTCGACCTTCTGAAAATATGTTAATTTATGCACTCAATACTTGGTCGTGGTTCCTTTTGCACGAATTTCTGCATCAATATGGCGTGGCATGGAGGCGATCAGCATGTGGCACTGCTGAGGTGTTTGTTCTGGAAGCCCAGGTTGCTTTGATAGCGGCCTTCAGCTCGTCAGTATTGTCGGGTCTGGTGTCTCTCATAGATTCTCTATGGGGTTCGGGTCAGGCGAGTCAACTGGACAATCAAACACAGTAACACCATGGTCGGCAAACCAGTTACTAATAGTTTTGGCACTGTGAGCAGGTGCCAAGTCCTGCTGGAAAAGGAAATCAGCATCTCCAAAAAGCTAGTCAGCACATGGAAGCATGAAGTGCTCTAAAAATCTCCTGGTAGATGCTGTATCGACTCTCGACCTGAGAAAACACACTGGACCAACACCAGCAGATGACATGGCACCTCAAATCATCACTTGACTGTAGAAACTTCACACTGGACTTCAAGCAACTTGGGATTCTGTTCTTCTCCACTCTTCCTCCAGACTCTGGAACCTTGATTTCCAAATGAAATGCACAATTTACTTTCATCCTCCCCATGATCGTGGTTGTGTACTGAACCAGACTGAGAGATTAAAGCCTCAGGAAACCTCTGCAGGTGTTTTGAGTTAATTCGCTGATTAGAACTCTTCTCAGATCGACATTTCTGTATCATAAATTCTTTATTCGTATATTTTAAGACACTGGATTTTTGATTCCCATGAACTGTACGCCGTAATCGAGATTAAAACAACAACAAAAAAAGGCTTGAAATATTTCACTTTATGTATGATGAATCTAGAAAAGTTCTACTTTTTGAATTAAATTAGGGGAAATAAAATGAACTTTTCCATGATATAAAATTTTTTTGATAAGCCTATTATGATGCTTTGTGCATTGAAGAAGAATCACATATAATGAATCAAGGAATCAACTATTCTCCCTCTCCCAAAAGGACAGAAACTTGCTGTGTACCTGTTCTGCTGTTGTGTGTGTCAGTGTTGTTGTGTTGATGCTGCTGTACGATACAGCGAATCCATGCTCTCACACAGAGAGCCTGGGCTGAGTCACCAGCAGAGCACATCTTATGCACTAGCTCCCTACAGAACACACACACCCACACCAAAATTAAGCAACAGAGAGAAAAAAACCCCAAAGATTTAAAAGGAAAACTGGAAGAAAGGAAAGGAAAGGAATGAAACAAAGAAGGGGAAAAGAAAGGAAAGGAATGAAACAAATGAAGGAGGAAAGGAAAGAATGCAGGAAAGGGGAGAAAGGGCAGAAGCAAATGAAAAAAGAAAAAAAGAACTTAGTCAGGAAAGGAATAAAAGGATGAAAGCAAGAAAGAGAAACAGACAGAAGGAATGAAAGGAAAAAACATTAAAGGAACGAAAGGAAGGTAAGAAAGCTGGAAAGGAAAATTAAAAAAGAAAAGACAGGAAAGGAAGGAAGGAAAGAGAAATGGGCAGAAGGAAAGAATGTTTAAGGAGTGAGGAAAGAAAGGAAAAAAGAAAAGACAGGAAAAGAATGAAAGGAAAGAAAGGAAAAAGGAAGGAAAGAAGACAGGAAAGGAACAGTAAAAAAAGAAAAGAATGAAAGGAAGAAAGCAAGAGAGGAACATACAGAAGGACAGAAAGTTTTAAAAACAGTAAGGAAAGAAAGGTCAAAAGAAAAGAAAGGAAAAGAATGAAAGGAAAGAAAGAAAAAAGGAAGGAAAGCAAGAACGACAGGAAGGAAAGAAGTGAGTAAAGAAAGGAAGGTAAGAAAGCAAGAAAGAAAAGACAGAAGGAATGAAAGAAGGCAGGAAAGGAAAAGTAAAGAAAAGATAGGACAGGAATGAAAGGAAGAAAGAAATAGACAGAAGAAAATAATGAAAGGAAAGAAATAAAAAAAAAAGGGAAGAAAGATGGCACGTACTCATTCTGCAGCAGGTTGTTGAGGTAGCGCGTCACCAGTAGGGGCCGAAGCATCTCATCCCAACCAAAACACTGAATCATGGCCAGGAGTGGGCGGGGCTGAAGATCCTGAGGGGCGGAGTTAGGCAAATCCAATGCTAACAGAGTGAAACCTGGGAGAACAAGAAAGAGATGAAGACACCATATTTTTCATACATTTTTCATCAGTGACCGCAACTGGCACAAGACACAAGACAGCTGGCCTCATGCTGCCTTTCATCACATACTCCAAATGAAAGCTTCCATAGTAGTGCACATCACGTTATACCACATCAGAGATTCACAGAGATCTGACCTGCAGCGGCGTGCGCCAGCTCTTCTGGCGGAGTCTGAGACATTCTCAGTGTGCGCAGGAACGGCAAGAAGTGAGTCCACAGAGTGACAGCCACAGCCAGGTGGCGCTCTTTAACCACACCGAGAGGAAGAGCTGCACCGGCACATTGAGAACACTGCTGCACCCTCCTGCAGCGCAAAACAGGCAGACACACAACCAGCGTCATTTATACATACAGTATAAACATGAACATGTGCTGGCACAAATAATTCACATTATGATAATCGTACAACCAGACAGCACGTTTAAAAAAAATGAAATAAATAAATTATGGTACGAGTACTCAGCACAGTTGCGTCTGTTTGCTCCCGAGAATAAACACCACATCGTACGTTTTATCCATTCATAGTTAGATTTAATGTTGTGGAACTTCTGTGAGACAAACTGGTTCCTGTTATAACATACTGGAACGAGCATATTAATATAAATCTTTGATTTCAATTACTACCGGAACTGCCAGAGATGCCGTTTAAAAAGCAGCCTCTGACCAATCCAAACTGAGAATCCAACAGCGCTGTGGTATGATAAATATTAATAAGTGGTTGACACTGAAAACTTGTGCATAATAATCGCTCGCAAGTTATACGAATCTCTCACACCCACACTCATTTTTCCCCCCGAAACAAAATTTCTTGAATGTTAGATTTTCGTGTGTTTTCTTTACTCGGTGTCGTTTAGAAATAAACATTTCCTCCCAGCTGACTAGATAATTAAGTGAGATCCTACTTAGCTCCTATGCTGATTTTGCAATAATGTTTGGTGTTTAACAATACACTTCATTTGGTTTATTCGTTTCTCTTTCTGTCCAACAGTTACGAGAGGCTAGCAGGACAGCGTAGAAGATACAACAGGGCATTTTACGCTTTATTTTTCCATCCTGTCGCTCTGGATGGTTAAGCATTAGTGTGACTAAGCAGCTGAAGGATCTGTAATCTCGTTTAGAGCGGAGATGATCCTCCCGTGTTGTCATTCAGCCTCAAAGCAAGAAGGCGAGCATCTCACACGCGCACAGATACACACACCTCTGAGCCTTTTCAGCCAATCGATTATCGCCTGAATTCATTAGACCCGTTTACTGCGCTGGAATGGCCCTTTCACATCCACCAGCCCTACACATGCACACACAGCCCTCTTAATCCCTCACTACACACATGCTTCTTAATCCCTCCACAGTGCAGAAACCCCCCCAACCCCCAACACACCACCTGAGACCCCTCTTAATCCTTCCCTTGGTGATGGTACATAAACAACCACACACTCCAACACACACAGCGCACTGGTAAAAGCTACTCTTTATTACTACTACTATTATTATTATTATTATTATTATTATTATTATTATTATTATTATTATTATTAATAGTAGTATTAGTATTAGTAGTAGTAGTAGTAGTAGTATAGGTGTAAGTAAATGCACTTCATTTATGTTCAAGTTTTATCTTGGATGATAATCGTTTCTGTCGAATTGTACCTTTAGTCCACTAAATGCTGCTTTGCTGGTAGCCTTCCGTAAATGGGCTCAGTAAAATATCCACCATGGGGGGACAAATTAAAGGAAAACCCGACATGAAGTGCATTAGTAAGGTGGTGAGCCATTACGAGGTAACCAGAAGAGCTACGATATGCCTTGCCATAGATTCTTCAAGTCTCCAGAACTGTACTGCAGTGATAAACACTGTTCGTCCAAACGATATTTCAACAGTTGGTGTTTTGTCGACGGTGGCAGGAAGCGCTGAGGCTGCTGCGCTCAAAACTTCACTCAAATTCAACTTACGCCAACCTTTTTACGCCACGTGCAACCGATAAAAAGCTCTAAAATATGACGAAGCGAACACGCGACTCGCTAGTTACATACAATGGAGGAGCAGCTAATTCATTTGCTAATCGTTCAATCTAGCCATGGGATCGATTGTTTGAGGTTGAACTCGCCCTTACTTTGTCAAACGGGGCCTCGTGAACCCTTTTTCTTGTCCTCTGTGTCCTTCGGTGAAACCTATAGTGACATAATGTTTTGAAAACCAGCTCTTTGTTACCGGAAAAACCCCAATAAAAGAAAGAAATAAAAATAGGCAGGGGAAGAGGCATTACATCACACAAAGTTTAAAAGCTCAATTATGTTCACGACCACTCGTGTCTTGCTAAGATTTGTATGACACGTGAGATTCAGAACAAGTAGCCTTCAAACCTGGTCCTTTCCTATAGATGTGGATGTGCTGATGCATCCCAGTAAATAACCAAAGTGACTAATGATGCATCTACTGCTTAGACTATAATATTAATATATGACTGCGAAGTGTTTAGCAAGCAAAGCTTTATGATCCCCTCAGACTTCGTCCTACAGTACTAGTCAACAAATATGGTGTAGTATCTAGTATGCGATCTGGACTTAAAGACTCAGAGCAGAAATTCGGAGCTCCTCCCGCTGACCGTAGTGAACCGGCATCTCGTTGGCGCATTAAGAGATCCCGGAGCACAGCCGGGGCTCATCATACTGACCCGGTTTGTAAAATGCTCTCCACTATTCCAAGCGCTCGTACAAATGAAGTCTCTATCGTTATGATGAATGCATTAGCACTGACGCAATTAATGCGTAATTAAGGGGGCGGAGTATAACGTGGGCTTCTGAAATCGTTAGCTTGATTAGCGAGTGTGGAAAGAAAATTTGACCGATGATTGAAGCACCTGCCTCCGACCAAGGGCCAGACACTAATGGTGCTCATCACATTCCTTTTCGGGACTGACCGTGTGAGGGGTCGAGTTGTCTGTGCGACCCGTCCTGCAGCTGCTGATCAGATTCTCACTAATTGACTGATCAGCACTCAAATAAAAATAAGACACGACAGACACAAATAATTACCTCGACAACAAACACCCGCAGGTGTCGACCCTACAGTAACCCCCCTCCCTTTCTTACCACACAGTCCATTCTGGTCCTTTTGCATACAAACACTCTGTCTCTGTACGTGTGTGTTAATTGTGTTTGTGTGTGTGTGCTCACCGTAACTGCGTCAGTGCCATCTGTAGGAAGTCGAGCACCGTGTCAAGCTCTTTAGCGCCACAGGCAGGCAGCAGCAGGCCGAACCCTTCGTTAATCAGCTTCTCCTCAGACAGACACAAGGTGGCGCTGCTTTGCCACACCTGGCCCACACCTTCCAAGTAGGCGGAGATAAGGCGCCATAGCTCTGTCCTCCTCGGCACGGGCGTAGTCTTAAGGTAAAACTCTCGTGCAGCACTGCTGAAGGAGGCGGAGATTCTTGTGGCAGCCCCGCCCACGTCCACGCCACGCTCCACGAATCCGAGAAGCAAAGCCAAACGACCCCGCCATGACATCACTGCGGTCGCCGCAGGCAACCGTAGGGCCAAAAGATCAAAGGCCCGGCCTGTGGCGTCCTCCAGATCGGCTCGGAGCGACAGAACCAGGAAGAGGAGCAGGAAGTGATGTAGTCCGCTCTCGGACAGCTCGGCCATACGACGCTCATGGAACTTGGAGTAGATTCTACAAGGAAAGACAGAGAGAGAGACACACACACACACACACAAACAGTGAGACTGGCAGGGAGACATATAGTATTGTACAGGGAAAAGGAAAATGGAAAGGGGTGAAAAGAAAGAGAGAGACAAGAAAGGGGAGAAAGAGAAAATAGCAAAAAAAAAAAAGAAAAAAAAAGAAAGTGTGACAGAGTGTGAAAATGTGTCTAGGATGGAGAGATGATGTGTGTGTGTGTGTGTGTGTGTGTGTGTGTGAGATCCTCCAGGGCAGCAGGGTTAAATGGCTTTAAAGATCATGTTAAATGTCAGAAACAGTGAGACACACTGCTGTAGCTCTACATACACGCACAAACATTCACACAGAAACACACATTCCTCACTGCCGCTTTGGGAGGGGGCTAGAAATCAATATGGACCCCCACAGATGCTGACACACGCCACAGGGTCCGAACAGACCGAGTGCACTACCACTGACTGTTTTATTCCATCACTTATCAAACACTACGTCAACTCTCGCACGTCCACTTGCACGTAACAGGCCAGTTAAATAAAAGAGTTGACTAGTCATCTTTCCCATAGTTATACCAAATCTGATTCAGGACATGATTGTTTTATTTAGTGTAGTAAAGAACGTTTCAAACACAAACGCTACAAACGACCTGGCAGCTCTGAATACGCCGAGAGCGCACAGCATGGAAGCTCATGTCCATCAACAGTCCACGGCTCAATAAGCAGCCTTCATCACTCGGAACTCTAGTGAAATTATATAAGAAGTACAAGGACATTAGAACCATATATTTACCCCTTTGACTTTGCCAGACATTGAATGAGAAACATCATAATCATTGTTTGTTTTTCCCCCCACCTGCACATTTTTTTTGTTTATCTGTTTGTTTGTTTGTTTATCCCAAACAGCTTTTCTCCACAGATGAACAGATGCTTCAGATTCTAGAGTCAGAGCTGAACACACTCTCCCTGCTGGCCTTATTAATGCCACAAACACACACACACGCACGCACGCATGCACAAACCCCGACCCACGCTCTGCCGCAGGCTCGGAGTGTGTGTATATGTGTGTACGAGTGTGTGTTGGATCCTGACCAGCTCGGCTCCCGCCCCGGTGCTGCTGGAGAAGCGAGCGTCTTCGTTAAGGAGAATTAACTGCCACGCTCGTTAGCTAATTAGCCTTCGTGTGTGTTTCACGTTCCAAACAGCAGGAAGTCATTATGCAGATTTATTCCATTCCAAACACACACACACACACACACACACACACACACACTCACTCACTCACAGACCTGCCCTTGATCTGCCTCCAGGGGTCGCCGCTCTCTTGCTTCAAGTGCAGCGCGAGCATCCGCAGGAAAATAAGGAAGGAGTTTGTGGAGCTGTAGAGGTGGGCGTGGTTAGCGGAGTTCAGCGGGGCAGGGCTACAGCAGCTCTTGGCTTGTTCCAAAAGAGCCAGTGGGGTGGAGCCAATGCTGGCCAATCCAGACACACCTAACCACGGCACTGAGAACGATCCATTCTGCAGACATTCCCACAAAGACAATTAAAAACAAAAACAAAAAACATAAACTAAAAAAAGTTGATGAAACACTAAGGAAACTTTTGTGACACACCAGGTTTTTGCTGAAAAAATCCCAAAGTGTGTTTATGGCCCTGAGGCTGGGTACCCAGACCATACTGAGAGTCAGACAGCAGTGCACATACATCCGCATCTGCTCCTCCTGAACCGCAGCCTGGACACACACAAACACCACCCTCAATGTATATTTGGTGCATAATAAGCGCACATACCACAGTGATGATGAATGCTTGTTTTGCTGACATTCCATAACCAAATACATGTTGTTATTCAGATTAGAAAAGCCTGTGTTATAGGCCCAATGCCACTGTAACCAACAGGACCACAGCGCCAAATTACAGACGATGTCGAGGATGTAAATTGTACATCACATGACAAGGTCAAAACCTATACATGACAATTCAAACTTTTAATGCGATTACATACGAGAGGTGTCGGACTGCAAGAGCGCATAAACACACCTTCACGTCACAGCTGGACTTCAGCAGGTTGCACACAAAACTCCAGTTGTCATCCAACTGTTTCTGCTATACAAATGAAAACCTTTTATTGGCGTATATAATCATTTATGAAGTTTCATGCAAATAAAAACCATAAAACATGATGATAATGGTCAAAATGACAATGATTTCAAAACATTGTGTCACATGGCATACGTAGAGTGTAAAGGCAGTAGATATATGGAGAATGGCTCCCTTTTGGACATATAGTGCACTATAAAGGGTTTACATGCCACTATTATACCATATATAGTGCAGTTACTGTATATAGAGAAAAGAGTGCTATATTATAAGTGATTTGTAATAGCATTACTTATATATACACATACATACACAGTCAAAAGTTTGTGGACACTCGACTGAAATGTTTCTCATGACCATAAAAAGCTTTTGATCTGAAGGTGTGTGATTAAATGTTTGAAATCGGTGTTGTAGACAAAATATAACTGTGCCAACGTATTCATTTCAACTAACATTTTAAACGGACAATTCGGAGCAAAATATTCAGAACAGCAGCTGATAAGTGTCCAGCGCAGGTGGGAACTCCTTTAATACTGTTTAAAAATCATCTCAGGTCTATTCTTCAAGAAATCGGTTGCGAAAACGCCAAGAATACATTTCTGAAATTCTAGGCGAAAAGGGCGTCTACTTTGGATATTAAAAAATATTAAATTATTTTGATTTATTTCGGATTTATCATCATGACATAATCCCCATAGCTCCATTTGTGTTACTCCAGAGTTTTGACGACTTTATAATTATTCGAAAATGTGGGGAAAAGATGAATAAAAATAAAGAATGAGTGTGTCTAAACTTTTGAACGGTACTGTATACTGTATTCGGTCCATGTACCATTTCTTCACAAATTGCTGTGACGCCACAGAACGTGTGTCGGCTATTGCTTATATGTTATACAACATTGCACCACAGCGCTGATGAATTCTCGATTCTGATTGGTCAGGTGTTGACGAATTTTCTATAACAGCGCCTCGGTCAGTAGTGCTTCAAATCACAGGTTTACATTAATGCGCTCTTTTTAATACGTTATGTTTTCTGTCGTGAAACTTTATTTAACGTTTATGAAAGGAGACTCCGGTGTCGGTGCTTTGTAACAGTCAGTAAGTTTCTTGCCACAGGACAGTCTACAGGAGAGAGAACCTTTTGCACTTTCTGATTTCTCGTTAACATGGAAAGCACTGTTATTGTACATCTTATTAATTTCGAGAGAGAGAGAGAGGGGGGAGAAAAGAGAGGCTGGTGAATGAACAACTGTTTATAGCTGTTATAACGTAAGTGATAACAGGAGCTAACTTGTTTTTAAGGACATTCTACAAAATTAAGTGCAACTATAAACTGATAAAAAGTCAACTGTGGCATTCTTTATAACAAAAAGATTATTCAGACAAACAATTAAGTTTATCTTAAACATGCAGCTGTTGTAATAGTCTATTAGAACAATAATAATAATAATATTCTGCAAACAACTGGGTAATTAACATTATATAGATAGTTAATATTCATCAACCGGTCCATGTTTCACCTCATTTTGAAGAACTCCGTTACGGTTGTACATTCCAAGCTGTGCGAGGTGTGTGATCAGCCACCATGTGAAGCCGAGCACGTCTTTACAGTGTGCCGCAACTCCTGACGGCGCCCCCTTCAGGATGGAGTCGAGCAGTGCGTTCACATAGCCCCAAAACGACTGCCAAAACACCACACAGTACATGACGAGGTTACTGTTAGAAAGTCAGCATGGGCTTTTCCCAGTCCCTTCGTCTACACCAGATACCTGGCTATAAAGGACAGAAGCAGGAGCACCTCGACAATGGGGAAAAAATAGTTTATTAAAGCATTGTTGTGGAGATCGCTGGGGTATTCGACTGGCTGCAGTTCTCTCAACACGTTTCAAAGTATTGTGATTGGCTGGTGCTCAGAGATCCCAAGAGCATTCAATATGACACATAACTCGTGATGTGCGATCGTCATTAATATTGATATAGCACATTTCCGTGCGTCACATAATAATAGTTAAAAATCAGACTATGCAAGCATATTTATACATTGATCTGGATTTAAAACCGTCGTTTTCTGGAACATTATATAAAAGCTTAAATAATCGTAATAAGCATGGCTTTGTACTCGATACGCAACTTAACATGCACACAATGCTGAGCGAATACGAGTGGGTTAATATGCTGTAGCTTGCTTTTCCTGATAGGGCGCAGGTTGCTGTATTCGGAACCAGCTGAAGCTTATTAAAGAGACAGCAGGGCAGCCTGCAACACGCTGCCACGATCCATTCTAGTGGTTAATTCAGCACTGGAAAATGAGCCTACCAACGATGAATTCTCAAGAGGCGTGAGAAATTCTTGTTTACGGATTTTAGTGACCGGTACGGCCTTACATTACTGACTAAAGTTAACAAAATCAAAATAGTGCTGCAGGTATGATGGGGGGGGACACAGGTACACTACAAATTCCTCTGCAGAAATGATCAGTCTGCTGTCCAGAACATTGCTGGAATCAATAAGACCTGAATATCAGCAAGCTGAATGATGTAAGTGTGTCGCATGCATGTATGCGTGTGTGTGTGTGTGTGTGTGTGTGTGTACCTGTGTGTGTAGAGTTTTACTCCTGTGTTCCAGAAAGTGGATAAGGAGAATCCACATTTCTTTAGTGCACACACATTGATAATGATGGCTCATCACTGCCTCGGTCGGTCTCACCTTAAGCAACAGAAGGAGATAGATTTTCATGCATGTACATACACAAAAAGTATCAGGTTTGTTTAAAAATAAATAAATAAATAAATAAATAAATGAAGAGAACCAACACACAGAAAGGCAGAGGCATCCAATGACACAACTTTTACCTCAATGACAGTAACTTGCTCAACTAAACTGTAAACACACACTTCCCCTTATATACCTTGCTGTACTTGTTCATGGCTAGAGTAATGAGGTCACACAGCAGGTTGTTGAGGTGATCTTCGAACAGGCTGACGTTGGTGAGAGTTTCCCCTGTCAGATCAACAAACCGACGTGCATACACAACTTGACCTGTGGAGAGATTAGGCGCATTTCAGATTACTGACACCGGCCACTGGGATCCATCAGAAGGATGCTACCTAGACAGGCATCTTTCGTCTCTTCAACTGTGAAGACAATATTAGCAGAGACTGGGTTCGATTTCTTAATCGTTAAGATATCTGGTATGAAATAAGCTAGGGTTCTTTTGGTAGAATGACTCCAGAAGGACAGTCGCACTCACCACACAGGGATTCATATTATTTCTAGCCATGATAGCATCACGTTCACCAAAGTTTGATAAATTACCCGTCATTTTCTGTCCGAAAATGTGCAGGATCTCCAGTATGGCCCAGTGGACGTCCAAATGAAGGTGCAATAAATGCCATGATGGAGGGAAAAGCTGAAGAAGGAAATGAAGCAGTGAATGTCTTTCACCAAAGCCCTGAAATCCTAAAATATATGAAGAGCTGCTGAGGAAGAGAAAGGTATATTCGATAGCTAGGAGGTAAATCAGCGCATGAGCTACATACAAATATCAACACACTCATCTGAAAGCCCGACGAAGCATTCGGGGACGTCAAACGAAAACTAACCCTATCGTTCAGAGACCACGAGCTCGACTCGCAGCCGTCCGTGGTCGGGAAATAAGGGAGAAAAACACGACTAGGAGGGATTAAACACTTACTCTTCCCTGTCAATCACAGCAACACTAGCCAATCACGGGCGTCTGTGAGCTCAGGTATGTGTAAGAGGGAACATAGCTTGTTCTTCAGAGTGTGACACAGTACAGGTCTATAAAGCTGCATTCAATGTGTTTATGAGAAGATTTCACATTAACACTGTACTGTTGGAAATATTCAGTAATTATGATGTTTTGAACACTCATGGATGTTCAGTTAGTAGTCAAGTAATTTTGTTATTGTTAGGAAATTGCAGAATAATAAGGAAAGGTTGATATTCTTAATATTTGTCTCATTCACATTGTTACCGTGCCTTTCTTTAAACATAAAAGACTTAATGAATACTTGCTAATCTAAATCCTTAGCCTTGGATATTAGCTAGCGAAAACCATGCTCAGCAAACAGATTTCATTTCGTTTTATTAAGAAGATAAAGTTGTGTACCTTTCCCTGGTGATGGATGGTGAAAACGCTTTGGACATTCGCTGGTAAATCTTTAAGTCGGCCAATGAGCAGCGTGACGCTGAACAGCTGCTCCACTAAAGCGGAGGGAAACTGCGCCTCCATCTGTGAGAATGAGGAGGAGAACTCTTCCGCCAGCGGATCAGGTTCCTCCACAAACCTGAGGACAACAGCAAGAGCACATGACTTTAAAGACAAGCTGATTGAGCAAATTCTAATTCAAGTAAGTAAAATCCATTAAAAAAAAATAAATAAAACTTTTTTGATGCAAATGTAATACTTCATGCAGCATAGAGAGTTAAATACGGACAATCTTTTTGTTTTACACTACAGAAAGAGACACCGCTAGCGGTTTAACAAATTAGTCCAATGATAGAGCTACCTGTTCGTAACTGTACCTGTATGGATATGAAGCTTTACCTGTGAATAAAGACTTTGACGTAGGTGAGAAAGAGCACACACTGCTGCCTCAGCTCTTCTGCTTCGTAATGAAGGCTACTCGCTTGACCTGAAAGAGGAGATGAAAAACATTAATGACTCCATTCTTAAAACCGACAGACTTCTAATAATCATCCATACACCATGATTCTTGTCAGTCCCAGTGAAGGAGACACGGCATCAGCTTTCTTCATTTCCAGTGAAAGAGGTACTGCTTTATTCATTAAAACATCTGTAAAACTGCCATGCGTAATACACTCATACCAGGAGGACGGGCACATTGTGCATGGCAAGAAATGGACGACAGACAGTTACTGTACACTTACAAAGCAACCTCTATGGAAGTGTATGTGATAAAACTGTCAAATAAGTATAATTCTGCTTACCAAAATCATGCGAGCTAGACTGAACCAGAGTTTCCAACCTGAAGACTTTTTGTCTGGAAAGAGTGAACAGACTGAGAAATTAAGACACAGCTGACGGCATGGCAGTCGCACAAATCACCCACGCACACATGCACACAATCTGCGCTCACCTGAACAAGCCAAACAGAAGCTGAGTCGACTCCAGCAACGCCGTCTCCGTCACCCAGGAGAAGCCGAACAAATCCACAGTGTCGACTTCGAAGTCCGCGGGAGCCGGATCTAACTTCAAAATCGACCTGGAGGAGACGGGAAATTATTTATATTTATCGATTTCTTTATAGACACCAGTCTTCAGCTGATCCTTATTATTCGATAGTGTAATAGCACGGGTTATAACGGGGCTTCTTTTAGGCAACAAATCAGTTTACAGCTGCAACATTGAGACGTTTACGATCGAGGTGAAATGTTTAGTGTTCTCGTACCTCTTTAGGACGCCTCGGCTGATGTAGCTGTCTGACGACAGAGCTCGCGTTTCTTCTCTTCCTTTTTCAAAAGCGCAGGAGAAGCACGGCGGCCGAGAGAGGGACGAGTCACCGAGCTCCTCCACCGAGTCCATGAAAGGAGAGACGGGCGGAGTAAGGGACTGACTGAACTCGTCGTCCATTTTACTGCAGGCACAAAAAACATTTCTTCCTCAGAATAAAACAAGCACGTTTTAATCGCTTTTTAAAAGGATCTATTATTCTTCAACAATATTAATAAATAGCATGTTTTAGCTATTAAGGGAAAATGACTATTTATAGCTGTTTATAGATGGACGGTTTATAACCGCTATCATGTGGTAACAGGAAATAAATTCCCTCGAAGACTATAAACAGTAAAAAAAGAAAAAAAAAAAAGAAAACGCATGACGTCACTGATTAATAAGTAAATAAATATGCTGTGGAATAAGCAGAATAAAACATGTTTAGATGTGCTGTTAAAGGAACAATCATAATAAATCTAATAAATAGGTGAACATAATAAATAGTGACTATTTTTCTATAAAAGCAAGAACTTAAATTGCAAGAAAAATAAAACTATTCCATTTCAGAATTTCTCACATAGATAAACACTGGAATGTCTCAGTTGTAATTTTAAAGAAAAGTGATTTTTTTTAAAAATTGTTTATTTATTAATTAATTTTTCTTTTACAGGATTCGTTCTCGACATATCTGAGCCCAACCCTTGCAATGAGATTTCGTTCCTATGATGGTCATTATATTTATAGTTGTATTAAATACAGAGACTGAAGTGCTGCTCAACATAAACAACGAACGTCATGAATTCGACTTGGCCAAACAAAAGCTCACGTACGAGCAAAAAGAAAAATGACTTTGGTGCCTTTGAAAGGAAGGCAGCCGATCGATTCCAACTCCATCCTGTGAGACATTTAGCTTGATTTCACCCTTTTATTGTAAACAAATGTCAATTTCCTTCTCATGAATCCTTTTAATTCAAGGATTTAATAAAACATTAAAAAAAAAAAAAGGTCCCATTGATTTTTTTGATCACAGTATGAATAACATTAGGTGCTTACTAAAAAGAGGAGAGATCATTTTAAATATTATATATAAATGTGTGTGTGTGTATATACATATACATACATATATATATACATATATATATATATATATATATATATTATACACACACTCACAGTTCTGTGCAAAGTCTTTTATTTTAAAAAATAATAATAAAAATATCGTAAAGAGCAGTAAACAATAGTAAATGAAAAAGTCAATTACGCTGCTTTACATAAAACACTGCTTTATTTACTGACATACAATCATTTTTCTGTAACATTTAATGTTTGGGAATCTAAAATGTTTTTGTACTGGCTTTGGACGAAAGCACGTCATGATGACATCACATGACGCGTCTCGGCCCAGATCTGCAGTAATTTTGAAAAATTGCGAGCTCCTCCGAATATTGCGGAGTTTGATTGATTTTGCTTTAGTTTCTGCGACCCTGGAGGGACTGGTGTCTCCCTCCACCTCACGGTTCTGCCATATTCTTTCTTTATGATTCTGTTTTTTTGTTTAGATATGTTCCCTAAATGAACAAACAAACAAACAAACAAACAAACACAACTCTGGGGTCTCCCAGTAACAGCTGTATTTTATTTTGAGATCACGTGACACTTTTACTGCACATAGGTCGACTCCATTCAACTAAATTACATGAATTATCAACTATATAGAGCCCACTCCACCTATACACTTTCTTTTGCACAGATTCATGGCAAATAACCCAAATTAAGCCTACTTCACTTCCAGTTCTACAAAATGGTGAAAGGTTCAAGGGGGGTGAATACTTATGCACTGTATGGGCATTATACAGGCCATGTTTATCTCATTTCTAGTACACTACACTCCCAGTAAAGAGCCTTTTGGGATTCAGATGTCGACTGGTTATGTAAGCACACTACACAGAGAATAGGACAAAAGTTTAAGTCCATATATAAACGGGATGTATAGAATAGTGTTTAAACAGTATATATAGTGTCCTGTATTAATACAAGAGTTCCAGTTGGGAATCAGTCTGAAAGATAACTTAGCCATTTGTTTACCTAGCTAGCTTCTCGTCAGCTAAACTGAAAGAAGAAACTGCCATTGTGCGACATTTCACATGAGTTTGAACAACCCGGTTAGTATAAAAAAAAAGACTTTTACTTATCTAAATGATATATTACCCCAACACAAAATGTAAATAATTTACTTTACCTCTGCAATGTTGACAACTCGAGGCTTTCATCTGAATACAGAAATACCGCGCTTCAGAAGCGCGCGCAGTACGCATGCGTATGCAAATGTATCGACCCAAACTCAGCCTGTGGTTGGCCCAAAGGTTCTTCACAGAGTTGAGCCAGTGTGAGCCCGTATGCAAATACAACCACCAAAAGTGGGCCTGTGATTAGCGCAAAGTTTTCAAAAGGGGCGTGGCGTAAAGCGTCACATCGCGGAAGAGCTTCAGAATGAATTTTAGTAGTGAGAGCAGAGAGATTGCCCGTCGTTTTGGTTTATAATTAAATACAA
>NC_030435.2:4387726-4400226 GCF_001660625.3 Ictalurus punctatus
AACGATAAGTTTGAGCGTCAACATCTTGAACCTGTATGTCCGAAGAGTACGGAGATCGTAGGTGATGCAGATCTAAAATTGCCCGCATACTCTCATGTTTTTTACAGACCAAGAAACAATGGCTGTAAAATCCTGCCTCCCTCATAGAAAGGGGTACGTGTTCTATGGCCCCTTTGTCCAAGAGGGATCTTACTTCCTGCAATAACATCGGCCTCTTCTCTGTGCTGACTGCTCTGGTGAGCCAGGGGGTCAAGCTCTGAACTGGACTCGGTAACCCTTTCTATGGTGGACAAAACATATGGAGACACATTTGGCAGTAGTTTCCACTCTGCCAGATGGTCTTTTAGTGACGTTAACTTTTTCACATTCTGTCAGAGGGAAAGAATCAGATTTCCATTGCCCTGTGACAGCTTGCTGACCAGAGGGGACTGAAAACTTGGGATGATACTGGTTAGGTCCCTACAGTAATACTGGGGGGAAAGTATCCCCTGATACTTCCCTCCGCAGCCCATCAGGACCACTCCTTCTTTGCCTGTGTGGCATTAATGATCATTCTTATATCAGGCCTACTAGCAGGCTGCGACTGTGGCCACCTGATGCCCCTGGCTTTCCGTGGGGGAGGCGGGCCACCACACTTGCCTCTGTGCCTCCCTCACACTTCTGCGTACGAATTCGACATGACGGGGAAGGAATTGGCTGAATGCCCCCATTTGCTGTTTCACCTTGGAAAACCTGTCGGTGATGACGTTAAACAGGCCAGAAGGTTCAACAGGGGCATCTAGCAGGGAGACCTTATCCTTATCTCCCAGTCCTGAGAGGTTGAGCCATAGGTGCCTCTCCACCGCAACCAAGTTACCCATTGACAGGCCGTTTGCTTGGTCACCTGAAGAGACAAATCCTTGGCACGGCGAAGCTCGACCATTGCCTTGGGCCCAATTCCCTCCCCGCTGTCAAGCTCATTGAGCAGGTCTGCTTGGTAGGCCTGTAACACTGCCGTTGTATGCAGTGACCCACAAGTAAGACTCGTCACCGCATAGGCTTTGCCAGCCAACGCCAAGGTGGCCTTGTACGACTTGGAGCTGCGAGGCTCTGAAACCCAACTGCCTTCGGCCAAGAAGAGAGCGAGCCAAGAGCGGAGCTGTTTAATTGTGAAGCGTTCACAATGCACACAGTCAGCCCCCAAACTCTTCACACAGAAAGTGTGTCCGTCAGTCCCTGAAATAAAATGGGAGCACAGAGTAAAGCACTTCTTGAATTCTCTCTGACTCATACTCACAAAGAGGTGAGGGATAGACTTGTGTTTGTGTGTGTGTGTGTGTGTGTGTGTGTGTGTGTGTGTAACTGGGATTTATGTTGTGGAGGCAGAGATGAGGGACCTGTTAGCATTATCCTCTATCTGGTGTGTGTGAGTGTGTGTGTGTGTGTGAGAGCGTAACTGGGATTTATGTTCTGGAGGCAGAGATGAGGGACCTGTTAGCATTATCCTCTATCTGGTGCATGTGTGTGTGTGTGCGTGTGTGTGTGTAGGGATGTAGCCATAACTTACCTCCTGTGCAAATTACACACTGTACACTGCCTGAGCCAGAGTATGTGTGCACACACGCACACACACAGGCGCGCGCGCAGTGGCTCTGTGCGGATTGTTCACGCTCTTTTGGTTCTCTTTAGACTCTTTAATCTCCTCCTTCTTTGTGACAGCAGACCCGTGACGAGCTATCAATCAAACCATGAGACGACACAATGGGAGCGCCAAAGCATTCAGGAACACGGAGGGAGGGTATCCACATGGCCTGTCTCTCTCTCTCTCTCTCTCTCTCTTGCTGTCTGTCTGTTTCTTATTCACTCCATCTTACCTTCTTGTTCATTCTGTCTCTCCACCATTTCTCTATCAGTTCCTCTCACTGTGTGTCTCTTTCTGTCCCATTAATAATAATAATCATTTTTACCAACAATTATTTTGAGCATATACTGTATATGTAAAGATTCATAGTTTTATTTACATACTGTATATAGGATATAAAGCTTAAAATACTTTTTTTCCAACGGCAACAACTGGTCTGTTTTTATTATATAATAATATTGTGTAGGTCCCCCCTTGTGCCACCGAAACAGCTCTGACCCATTGAGACATGGACTCCACAAGACCTCTGAAGGTGTGCTGTGGTATCTGGAACCAAGACGTTAGCAGCAAATCATTTAAGTCCTGTAAGGTGCGAGGTGGGGCCTCCATGGATCAGACTTGTTTGTCCAGAACATCCCATAGATGGTCGATCAGATTGAGAGCTAGGGAATTTGGATGCCGAATCAACACCTTGAACTCTTTGTGATGTTCCTCAAACCGTTCCTGAACAATTTTTGCAGTGTAGCAGGGCACATTATCTTGCTGAAAGATCACTGCCATTAGGGAATACCGTTCCCATGAAGGGGTGTACTTGGTCTGCAGCATGCTTTAGGTAGGTGGTACGTGTTAAAGTAACATGCCAGGACCTAAGATGTCCCTGCAGAACATATCTGACCAGAGCATCACACTTCCTCTGCCACCTTGTCTTCTCCGCATAGTGCATCTTGGTGCCATGTCTTCCCCAGGTCCGCCATGCACACGAACCCAGTCGTCCACATGATGTAAAAGAAAACGTGATTCCTCAGACAAGGCCACCTTCTTCTATTGCTCCATGGTCCAGTTCTGAGGCTCACGTGCCCCTTAAAGGCACTTTCAGCGGTGGACAAGGGTCAGCATGGGCACTCTGATTGGTCTGCTACTCACAATCTCAATTTGCCCTCTTGTCAAACTGACTGTTCACTTACTGCGTAATATATCCCACCCCTTGACAGGTGCCACTGTAATGAGATAATCAATGTTATTCGCCTCACCTCTCAGTGGTTTTAATGTTACGGCTGATCGGTGTATGTCTCTGTTTCAGTTCTGTTTTTGCTACATTGCAGCTATAATCTTTGCTTTTTAGGTTAAACTGAAATGCAATATAATGTTTATAAAGGATTAAATACCATTGATATCTACATTTAGATTTAGAAAGGCAAAAAAAAAAAGACAATATGAAGCATAATGTGCCTTAATAGTGCTGTACTTGTTCCAGAAACATCTCCTAACTTCGAAATAGCTAGCTAGCTAGCTGCACGTATTCGCTCACTTCTAACCTGATGGGGCTTCAGTGAGTGCAGTATTACACACGTGTGATTTAAAAAAAAACAAGACAAGAAACAAATCATCTGGATTCATACAAATTACAGCGTACAAAAAGTTTTGAGCTTTTATAGCTCCTTTAATGGAATGTCAGTCTGGTTTGACATTGCTAAGTCCTTCAACTAACAGCTAGCATAAACTGCTAACTGTCTAACCAAAGCTCATGTGATTTGGAAAACTGTGCTCTGCTATACTATGACTGATATCTGAAAATTCCTCAGAAGACGTAAAGCTAAAGGGGCACCTGGTGTGCAATCAGATTACCGTGCCATCCTGTTGGCTTCACATCTGCTTTCACACACACACACACACACACACACACACACACACACACACACACACACACAGATTTCAAAATGACTCCAATACATCTCTCTTCTTCTGTTCTTGGAGTGGCACTGATCTTCTGCAAGGTCCGCTCTGTGTGTGAGTGTGTGTGTGTGCACGCACCACGTACCTCTGCGGTGAGCCTCCTGCAGAAACGTGATCGTCTGCTGCTGAGAGAGCAAGAGACGTGAAAAGAATTTCAGTATCAGGAATATTCCTATTCTCTACCTACTGCATCCGTAGCGTGTGTGTTATTAGCGAGGATAAGAATTTTTACGGTCCCGATTAAAGAACAAGAAGTCCATTATACTCTAAACACGGTTGTAGTGAAAGGCTAAGAGTAGTTACTGAATTGAAAACAATCAAAACGATTATGCGACGATGTCACAGTGTTACATCGTGGTAGAAAAAAAATTAAGAATTTGATTCCGGGAGGATATTTAGCGCTTAATTTACAAAGAACTTTTTTTTAGTATTCATGAACGTGATTTCCAAAAACATGTTACACAAACCTTTAAGGTGCGTTCACACATACAACGATTTTATTGCTGCAAGTCCCCAGTCGTTGTGCTATGAAGTCGCCAGTAGGCGTTCCTACTACTGGTTACCATAGTAACATGTATACTGATATAGGTTGGCGCAACTAGCATTCCACTTTACTTTTGACAACAAACCAGTCTTCTTGCCGACATGGTCTGCACTTAATAGATGGCTGCAACGGCAAACACGGCTTCTCATTCATCCTGTAGGATATATACACTGCATATATATGCTGGTGAATTTTATATACAAACGCTCTCCCTCCAGAATGTTTCATTTTAGCGGCAAAGGGTTTGTTGTCGATTAAGTGGAATGCTAGTTGTGCGACCAGCTGATAAATGTTACTATGGCAACCGTAGTAGGAACGCCTACTGGCGACTTCATAGCACAGCGACTGGCGACTCACAGCGATAAAATCGCTGTATGTGAGAACGTAGCCTACCTGTATTCGCTGCATCAAGTCGCTCCAAATTTGCATTAAGTTAAACTTTTCTCAACTTTGTCGAGACACTGGACACGCCCACATCTAGCCATGAACGGTCGCTGTCGATAGAGCCGCCGGAAGTCGCCGGCTCTCTTTGAAAAGAAATGGTCTCCGGTCGCTTTGTCACTGTATGTGTGAATGTACCGGTAGAGTTGACCTTATGCTAATGAGATGCAAATGTGGAAGTCATTCATTAGGATTGTAGAGAGCCTTTACATCCAGTGCACTACACTGTAAAACACACACACACAGAGCTAAAGCCCACGCCTCTTCTCCAGTACTCAATGATTTCATTGAACAGTAGCAGAGTGGGCGGGGCTTTGTCCTGGAAGATCATCTGATATTTTCTCATTGTGTCTCTCTTCTGTCGTTCTTTTTTTGTCTGTCTCCCTCCAGCTTTTTTGTCTCTTTCTCACTCTCTCTCTCTCTCTCTCCCTCTCTCTCTCTCTCTCTGCACCTCAGTTTGTATTTTTCTTTGCACAGAAACACCTGCTATAGAAACAGAAATAATACCTCCAAATTCCCTGTTTAAATATCTGTTTGTGTGTGTGTGTGTGTGTGTGTGTGTGTGTGTGTGTGTGTGTGTGTGAAGGTGAGATGAATGCCAATGAGTTCTACAGGCCCCGGAGAGCAGTACCAACTTCAAAAGGCCTCTCCAGGGTCTCTCTCTCTCTCTCTTTCTCTCTCTCTCTCTCTCTCCCAATATATGCTCACTACATAGATTACATTAATGACATTTACTATTTAAAAAAAAACTATTTGAGATTCAGAATCAGTCAAACACGAGAATCCTTGTGTTTTTCTTGTATTTTCATTTCAGTGCAGTTTGTACTCTACATTCTTTTGAGTTTTACTAATAAAAGTATTAAATATTGGCACCCTCGCTTTCATTTATGTCACTAACAGCCACATAGGAGCCTTAAGATGGAGACATACCTGTGTGGTTTTTTTTTTTTTTTTAATTTTTGCGTACAGTATTTCGCAACAATACCGACAACAAATTGTCAGTACTGCTGTTACTAATCATTCCTATCACTAATCCCCACCTCACAACATCCAGAGAATGTATTTTTCCATGCAACTCTCTGTGTGTGTGTGCGTGTGTGTGTGTGTGTGTGTGTGTGTGTGTGTGTGTGTGTGCGTGTGCGTGAGAGAGAGAGAGAGAGAGAGAGAGAGAGAGAGAGACAGACAGACAGACAGAGACAAAGAGAGACAGAAGCAGGGTGTGTGTGTGAGAGAGAGAGACTGAGATGGAGAGACAGAGGAAGACTGAGAGAGAGATAGGGAATGTGAGTGTGGGTGTCAGAGAGAGGGAAAGAGAAATACAGAGAGTGATAGAGGCAGACAGAAAGATGGAGAGACAGAGAGAATAGGGACATAGAGAGAGAGAGAGAGAGAAATTGAAAGTCTTTGTGCGGTGTATTGATTTAACTTCGCTCTTTTTGTTTAACCAAATCCCTTTTTCTCTGACTGGAATTGTTTGATGGTGACACACACACACAAACACACATGCACTTTTGCAATAACAATGAAACAAATTATTTTCTTGAACTGTTCAAACTGCAGCTGTGTGTGTGTGTGTGTGTGTGTGTGTGTGTGTGTGTGTGTGTGTGTGTGTGTGTGTGTGTGTGTGCCTCACTTGCATATGCTGTATACTATATTAAATAACTCACTAATATACTGTATTATTATGCTAAATAATAATGCTAAAGCTATCTTGCTTGGTATGAAATTTGGCTAGTTATTAATGTCAGATTGCTATTCGAAACTTGGTAGTTGGCTAATATTGAGGCATTGCTATGTTCAGGAAGCTGGCTAGCTTAGCTAATGTTGTTCGGTAACATTAACATATTCACGTACTGTATACATACGGTAACATACAGTACGTGAATATGTTATTGTTTCTAGAACAGGTCATTCATAAGGACTTGCAAGTCGAATGCTCACCGTACTGAAGTCCAGTTATTTAACGATAAATGTATTTTCTAAAATGCTATTATTTTACAAAGAACAACAACAACAACAACAACAACAACAACAACGTAAAACTATAAGAACATCCACATCAGCACTTTGCGTTAAAGCTGTTCGTTTAAGTTGTTTGTTATTGTATATATATATATATATATATATATATATATATATATATATAGAGAGAGAGAGAGAGAGAGAGAGAGAGAGAGGGAGGAAATATTCCCCACGACTTCTTGCACGAGGGAGGAGGAGGAGTTTTGTGACGATTTGTTTTGCCAAATTCAACCGGCAAATTCAGTTCAATTTTATTTGTATAGCGCTTTTAACAATGGACGTTGTCTCAAAGCAGCTTTACAGAAACATATAAACACAGGATTGAGATTTTAAGTGTGTGGATTTATCCCTATTGGGCGAGCCGGTGGTGACGGTGTCGAGGAAAAACTCCCTGAGATGATATGAGGAAGAAACCTTGAGAGGAAGCAGACTCAGAAGGGAACCCGTCCTCATCTGGGTAATGACGGATAGTGTGACAGTAAAAGAAAGTTCATTATGGTCTATACATGAAGTCTTTGTTGAACTAGTCCACTGTTCACTAAAGGAGACCTGAGTGCAAAACTGCATGTGGTAATTGCAGTCCCAAGGCCATCGCAGCAACCGTAGTCCCAGCAACCACAGTGAGAATGTCCATGTGGAATTGAGGTCCAAAACTATTTCATGGTACTTCAAGCGGTACCGTCCTCAGCAACCTCCAGGCTGTAGCCTCCAGCTGATGAGAGCTCCATCCAGAAAACATGGCGGACGACTGTAACGTCGGTGATGCGTCTTCCGTATTTAAGTGTAAGTAGTTAAGGGTTGAGCACTAACCAACGTTTATAAATGATAACGTTTATGAATGATTTAAGGAATAATGCATGAAGAAAAGCTGCAATGCAACGAGGAGTTTGATTACGGTGATTGCGTGGGTTACTAGGCAACAATGTTCTCTTCCGTTATATGAAGTATTTGTACATCCCAGTAGGCAAACTGGGATGCGGCACATAATGATAATAAGTCTTTATGAGTCACATATACATTACAGCACAGTGAAATTCTTTTCTTCGCATACCCCAGCATGTCAGGAAGCTGGTGTCAGAGCGCAGGGTCATCCATGATACAGCGCCCCCTGGAGCAGAGAGGGTTAAGGGCCCAACAGTGGCAGATTAGCAATGCTGGGGCTTGAACCCCCGATCTTCTGATCAGTAACCCAGAAAACTACAGAAAACTTTTACTACTTTGAGAAGTTCACACCGAAGGACGATTACTCTCATTCGAATCGAGAGTGAACCGGAAAAGACAAACCACAGTGTTCAAGTGAAATTCGCAATGAGATGAGACAAAACAGAGCAAAACTGTTACACTATACATATGTGTCGTGTGTGTGTGTGTGTGTGTCTGTGTAAGAGTGTGCTCAGCAGCAGGATCACTACACTTCATCAGATTAGAATGTGTAATCATGACACTTCCCGAGCGGCACGCTGCGCCGGAGCTGGTATTCTTAATTTAGTGCTGTTCTGTTGTTCAGCAGGGTTGGGTGTGTGTGTGTGTGTGTGTGTGTGTGTGTGTATGTGTGTGCAGGAAGGGAATATTGTATGCATCTATTGAACTGTATGAAAGTGTAGATTTCTTCTCCTCTCACCCCCCTACTGTTTTATCCATCCAGCGCTGTCACGACGGGAGTGCAGCCAATCTGTCACAAGCTCACCTGCACACGCGCACACACACACACACACACACACACACACACACACACACACACACACACACACACACAATGACAGGCAGAAAATGGATGTAATAAAGATCGTTTCTACATGGTCTTCACATCCCTAATAAATCACCACCCACAGAAAGAGAGGGAGAGAGAGAGAGAGAGAATGTGTGCTTGGGATGGACACTGTGTCATGGACAACAAATGATGGGAAGTGTGTGTGTGTGTGTGTGTATGTGTGTGTGTGTGCTTGCACTGGACCTAGTGATCCTGCTCACACCGAATCCAAACTCTTTTTCTGCGCGCACACACTGAGCAGCTGCTCGGCACACTGCTAACCATCGCAAGACTAAGCTAACTAGAACACAAATACATTGCTGAGAATGAACAGATAATAATGTGTTCTAAACAGAAACAAATACAGATATGAACAGGTGCAATTTTCACGTTTCACGTTTCACAGATCGTAGATCACGTGAGCAGGAGGGTTTGACTTTCATGCAGGAGTGAGTGATTGGTCAGATATGAAGCTTGCAAAGAAAGACCCTGTTCGTTACCATAAATGTGCGCCGCTGCGTGATGCATTTACTTCCTTAGTAACGGGTCAGGGTCAGGTGGCTTCAATTAGGCGACTTTTTAAAAATAATAATAATAATAATTTGGGAAATACAAGCAACTAAATGTATTAGAAAATACCGCAGGCAGGACCCAACTAACCAAAACATTTTAGAGCAATTGTGATCTCATGTGATGTAACTGAGGAACTGTCAGAGTCAGACTTCATACAACATGCTGACATTTCTACATCTGTTTTTTCTCAGAGAAAGAAAGGAAGAAAGAAAGAAAGAAAGAAAGATAAATGCAAGCAAGCAGGGAAGGAAGGAAGAAAGACGGTTAACCTGAATTAAGGAAATAAGGCAAATCAAAGGAATGAAAGAAAGAAAGATAGAAAGAAAGAAAGAAGGCTAGGAACGGAGAAAACAAATCAAAATGACAAAAGTCCGAACAGGAAAGGAAGAAATAGACAAACCAAGATGAAGAAAGAAAGAAAGAAAAAATGCAAGCAAGTAAGCAAGCGAGAAGATACACCAAAATGAAGAAAAAAGGCAAAACAAAAATGAAAGAAAGAAAGAATGAGGAAGGAAGAAAGGAAGGAAGAAGATAAACTGAAATGAAGAAAAAAGACAAACCAGGAAGAAAGAAAAACAAAATGAAGAAAGAAAGAACTTCAGTTTATAAACAAACAGATACAGTATATACAGTATATACAGTAGATAGATAGATAGATAGATAGATAGATAGATAGATAAAGTACTGTACAAACAGAACATTGAGACTTTCACACTTTAACCAGACCTGGCCAGAGAGACAGTGAGTGAGAGAGAGAGAGAGAGAGAGAGAGAGAGAGACAGTGAGTGAGAGAGAGAGAGAGAGAGAGAGAGAGAGAGAGAGAGAGAGAGAGAGAGAGAGAGAGAGAGAGAGAGAGGTGGTAGTGAATGCTCCATAGTCTCTTGGCAGCACTGCAGCATGTATAATGGAGTCATATCTGTGTGTGTGTGTGTGTGTGTGTGTGTGTGTGTGTATGTGTGTGTGTGTGCGCGTCTGTGCTGGGAGTCGTAGCTCTCTGGGGTCTGTGGAGCTCATTTGAATTCACCTCACTTTTAAACACACACACACACACACACACACACACACGCACACAAGCACTCACACACACACACACACACACACACACACACACACACACACACACACACACTACCTGCTCGGTATGCCATCATTTGCATGAAATAAGACAGAAATGGAAGCCGTATTTTATTGTACTTTATTGTTACAGTTGTGTTCAGAACTCTGAGTGTAACTGAGGACTGTGTGTATTGTAGTCTTTATCAAACATCCGCCATTTTCTTAAATCAGTCTAATTCAAGAGTTCATTTTCTCCCCACGGAGTCGGAGTGCACTACCATGTCGTCTGTATCGAATATTCACACTGAACCAGTGAACTGTCGCTTTCTGAAGATATCGGAGTACAGTTCTTCAAATAGTTCTGTTTTCTCGGCAGGCCTGGAATATATCTTTACCTACAATCCATTACATAGTAAGCTTTAATGCTGAAAGCTGAAACAGACGTTCTGACTGCTGAAAGTGTTATGGAACCAGGAATGGACAAAGTACCATAAAGACCGTCCTTAAGTCCAAATCTCCTTGAGTAAAAATCAAAACCATTCAAACAGACTCAAGAATTCAAGAGTAAAAAGTTCCTGTTCATTCAGAGTTCAGAGAAATGTTCAGAGAAATGTTCATTCAGAGAAATGTTCTGCAAACTCGGACAATCCTAGAATTTAGCGTGCTGGTTAGCTAGTGTTTATAAACCCTTTCGGAAATGAACGCTTATTAGCGACAACAACCAATTCTTTCTCACTCCCGGTGTGAAGTTAAATCTCAATTTAAATGCTACACGTTAAATGTGAATGTAAATGTTTGGGTTCAGGACACTTGTTTAGACCATGATGCCATCACTACGATTGGTAACTCCTTCATCCCGCAGGTTTCTACAACGCGCAACTTCATGAAAAGACGTAAAAGAAGTGCAGTATGATAAAAATACACGATCGTCCATGACAGAGAAAGAGCCAAATACTTTGAGGAGGGAAGTGATACAATGAGGATGGTACTGTAGGTAATGCTAACATAGTGGATGCTAAGACACAAGCACAGTCGTCTGAGTGTGTGACTGAAATGCACGACTTTACTCAAATCAGAACATTTAAAAAAAGACAACCAAGTGTGCAGAGTAAAGGGTGGACCAAACAGGAAGTGTTACAATTGTACTTAGTCTACCCTACATGCAGTAGAGTAGTGTTTGGGACACCGCTCTTTTCTCAGTGTATCATACACTGAGTGTGTGTGTGTGTGCTTGAGTTTATAGTTGATGTGGGTGGCGTTTGTGTGTTTGAGTGTGTGTGTTGTGGGACAGATTAATGACAGTGCCAGGAATTACTCTGTGTGTGTGTGTGTGAGTGTGTGAGGCTAAGTATAGTGGGTCAGATTAATAGTAGTGCCAGGACCAAGGGAATATGGGTGGTTTTATTCTTGTGTGTGTGTGTGTGTGTGTGTGTGTGTGTGTGTGTGTGTGTGAATTGATAGCAGAGGGAGTTTGTGTAGTGTTCTGGCACTCCATCACGCCCCCCAGAGGCCAGTGTCACTGCTGCTAATGTGCTTCTTAATTACATTCGGTTTGCCAACACACACGCTCACACACACACACACACACACACACACACACACACACACAACTTACACTAATATTTTAACAGCAGCTGAGGGCGAGAGGATTGAGCTCTGTGTGTGTTAATGTTGACTGCACTGTGAAATGGAGATATATAAATATATAAATATATAAATATATAAATATAAGCACACTGCTGAAGCCTGCGCTCCAACGGCACCTCCTCACCAAAAACCAGTACCCCCTTAGACTCGCAAAGGTTTTCACTGATTTTGAAAGATGTTTTGTTCAAATATGTGCGATGGTCTGGGGATGTTGCTGTAGCTGAATTCTGGAAAACAGCCTAAAGAGACAAAAAAGAAGGTTTCGACCAAAATGTAGTTTCTCTGCCAGTAACATGCGAAAATAAACCATGACGAAATTTACTTCGTTTCTAACCTTTCACACTATAATATGAATATCTGAAAACAACGATAAAACAACTTTTATGTCGAAATCACGAGAAAACTACTTTTGTTATGTCGAGATCACGAGAAAACTACTTTTGTTATGTCGAGATCACGAGAAAACTACTTTTATGTCGAAATTACGAGAAAACAACTTTTGTTATGTCGAGATCATGACAAAACAACTTTTATGTCGAGATCACGAGAAAACTTTTGTTATGTCGAGATTACGAGAAAACAACTTTTGTTATGTCGAGACCACGAGAAAACAACTTTTATGTCGAGATCACGAGAAAACTTTTGTTATGTCGAGATCATGACAAAACAACTTTTATGTCGAAATCACGACAAAACAACTTTTATAATGTGGAGATCACGAGAAAACAATTTATATTATGTGGAGAGCACGAGTAAACAATTTTTGTTATGTGGAGATCACGAGAAAACAACTTTTATTATGTCAAGATCACGAGAAAACAACTTTTATTATGTCGAGATCACGAGAAAACAACTTTCATTATGTCAAGATCACGAGAAAACAACTTTTATTA
>NC_030435.2:4410226-4475226 GCF_001660625.3 Ictalurus punctatus
ACACATTTCTTACTGTAATTCATTTATGTTGAACGCCCATAATATCCCATAAGTCCCTTGCTGCGTCGCCATTCACCTACTACGCGTCCTAAATAGTATCCGAGATTAGAACGATTATGTCCCAAACCGTAGTATATTGAAATGAGTATCCCAAAGATACCTACAATTTCTGGTAGATTTTCGAAGTGTGGATTCTAGCTAATAATGCCCACAACTTCTTGTGCGAGGGAGGAGGAGCAAAATCAAGCAAACTCTATAATGTTCGGAGGAGCTTGCGATTTTTCAAAATTCCCGCAGATTTTCCGTAGGTTCTTCGATTCGCGTGCGTCGAACATGAGTACATCTAAAAGGTCACATTTACCAACAAACATCACTGCGAAAAGCCATGCGGAACAATTTCGTGCGATCGTAATTTCACCAATTCAAGTAGTTTTCCGCAAAAAAATGCAACGATCACAAAAAAAAAAAAACTCAGCGAAACCCTGTACGGAATGAATTACATTTGAAACCATTGTCACAGCTGCTTTTATAGAAAAGGAATCAACACCTTCTGACCAATCAGATTACAGAAATGAACAGTGCTCTTGTATAACTCCATATTACTGTATGTATTCCTGTTCATTAATCATGCTGGCATTTGGAGATACATACTGTACATGCTGTGTGCAGGGACCTTCTTTACTCTTTTAACACGTTCACAACAGGGTATGCAGTCAGACGCACACTCCGTCTGAAGAAGTGATTGAACAAATGAACAAATAGCAGCACTAGTGATAGGGACACAAAAATGTAGCAGAACGGAATGAATTCGGTTTAAGTAGCTTATTTTGCGAAAAAAGAGAAAGACAAAGAATAAAAGGCAGAGAACAAAGCGATATGGGTGACATTTTCTATGACGATTTCCACATTCATAACTGTATATCCATCCATCCATCTTCTATACCGCTTATCCTTTTCAGGGTCACGGGGAACCTGGAGCCTATCCTAGGAAGCATCGGGCACGAGGCGGGGTACACCCTGGACAGGGTGCCAATATAACTGTACATATCTGTGCTTATTATCCTTTATATATTGGTACTGACTGCTTGTAAGCATTTTATAAGCTTGAATAATGTGCTATAAATACTCTGGATGTTGTCAGAAACAGACTGCGGTACCTTACAGTATATCTGCACTTGGGAATTACTATTCTGCCCCCACACACTATACAGTCAAAAGTTTGTGGACACCTGACCATCACACCTCTATGTGCTTGTTGAACATCCCATTCCAGATTTAGTCTCCTTTTGCTGATATAATAACCTCCATTCTTTTTGGAAGGGATTTTAGAGCGTGGCTGTGAGGATCAGCCACAAGAGTATTAGTGACATCGGCATTGATGTTGGGTGAAGAGGCCTGGAGTACAGTCAGCATTCCAGTTCATCGCAAAGGTGTTCAGTGGGGTTGAGGTCTGGAATCTGGAGGTACAGGCCATTAATGTTCTTCTACAAAAAAACCTTGACAAACCATGTCTTCATGGACCTTGCTTTGTACAGAGGGGCGTTGTCATGCTGGAACAGGTTTGGGTCCCTTAGGAAAACTGTAATGCTACAGCATACAAAGTCATCATGTACAACTGTGTGCTTCTAACTTTGTGGCAACAGTTTGAAGAAGGCCCACGTATGGATTTGATGTGGTGGTCAGGCGTCCACATGTGCACATTTGGCTATATAGTGTTTTATATCTTTACCGACAAAGTAATGGTATTTTTTAAGGACAGGACTTCCCATCTGCCATGATCAACGTTGGGCACCATCTTCTTCCAATATCACCCAGTGAACAGAGTTTATTGTTAAAAATGTCTACTTGAAGTAAAAAAAAAAACATTCATTGCCATAAATGGTTAATGCGCTTCGTATAATCCAGTGTACCGCTGATGTCTGGAATTTTTGCTTTCATTTTTACATTTTTTGAATTCCAAAAAAAGAATAAACAGACTCTCAGGAGACCAGAAGAGGGTTTTCAAGAGCAAAAACGCCTTTTTGCAAATAAATCTGTGTGTGTGTCTGTCGCGGTTCACTAATTAATTCCCATGTCAAGGGTTTTTCTGAGCCTTTTGGCCCAGTCTCTCTCTCTCTCTCTCTCTCTCTCTCTCTCTCTCTCTCTCTCTCTCTCTCTCTCTCTCTCTCTCTCTTCTAGTTTTTATTCTGCTGTCATACAGAGGAGAGGTTTTGGAATAATTTGTCCCAGAGAGAGCAGCTCAGTAAATCACACATGCTTTGATTTAGCAAAGCAGATTTAATTTTGTTTGCTTTATGCAAACCCAGTGTGTCCGGGCATGTTTTTATATCTTAGTGGGGACCAAATGTCCCCACAAGAATAGGAACATCAGAACATCTGACACTTTTGGAGGTCAAAAGCAGCCATTTGTCTGGTCCCTAGTAGGAAAGCGTTTGTAGATTTTACTGCAAAGTGAAAGCGCCAATAGATTTCCTTTTGGTTACTGAGGTTCAAATTACTGTTGGATTTAGGTGCATCAAAGCATACATTTAATTTGCATTAATATTCACGACAGTGGAAGGTCCTCACAAGGAAAGTAAAGGGACCTTTGCTCATGTTCATGCGTACAGTTAAACAACTGAAACCAAATTTCAATTCAACATTTCTACCTGTGTGTATAAATCCGTTTAACCATCTATTAAATACAATAGACAAATAATCTCTGTGTGAACTTTTAAACTTGAATAAGTTCACATTCAGAATGTTTACATATTCTCAGTAGGGTCGTGTATGCGGAAGAGGGCAGACAGCACTTAGCTCTGAGTGTGTTACCTTACCTTATGATGCAGCATGAACATGAGCAGCAGTTTGAAAAGTTGTGTTTGTCTGGCATCATTTAAAAAAAAGAAAAAGAAAAAGAAAAATTCCCTTCTCTCCAAGCACGTGGACTGTACTGGGGCTGAGCTAATTAAAACCTCAGTTTTAGCCAGGAGGCGAGACATTTCCCTAACAGTGAAACCTACACGAGCTGTATTTAACCACTGCTGCTCATCAGACCAGTAAAAAAAAAAACAAGAGATAGAGGTATGAACTCATTTTTGTGTCCAAATGAAATTTTAATGAATCTTTCTTGCTGTGAGATTGATAAAATACCAGCTTTATATCATTATATAAATTGAGCCAAACTTAAGCATTGAAGATGGACACATAATATTGAAAGTATCATGTTGAACACTCCATGTATTGCTGTAAATAAGTCTTATTTTGTCTGTGAGTATGTACTGTAGTCAATGCCAAATCTTTTGTTGAATCTCTAAAAATCTTGTTTGCAATGAGCTGTCTGGCTTTGTCGCCCAGAATGACCTCCAGAATCCTAGCCAGTCTGACTTCAAAATGACCCGCTCCACAGAAACCGCCCTTATGGCTGCTCCTGAAAAGATTCATGCTGTTAGATTAGGCAAACTATCTTCGACCATGACCCTTCTTGACCTCTCAGCAGCCGTACGCACAGTCAATCGCAAGAATCTCCTGTCTGCCCACATGAGCCAGGGACTTAATGGTAAAGCAAGGTGGAGCGTTGCTTTCTACTGACGCTCATATCAGATGATCCTTCGTATAGACATTCCCTTGGAGTACCTGGTCTTCTTCAGTTTTTCCTCTATGCTCTCTCTCTCAGTGAAGGTATATCCTGACATGGTTTTTCACACCACTGCTAGGCTGATGACACCTAACTTGTCCTCTCCTTTCCTTCCTCAGACACTCGTGTTTAAGCTTGCATCTCAGTAGATATCTCCTCATCACCTAATACTGAATCCTAGCAACAGTGAGCTGGAAATACTCATCTCCATGTCGAAATCTTGGAAAACTTCCTGATCACACTATCTTAGGTGAACTCAGGTGCTTCTTCCGTCCATTGTCATCTCAAGATTGGACTACAGCGAGCCAGTCAGAACACATTCAGAACCAATTATGGGCTCATTTTAGGGAGGGGTTTTGCGTTTTCAGGTTTGCATTCACATAGAAGTATTCCTGTAGTACCAACACTCTTTTTTGGATGCAGGATTTGTTATCATGCAGGAATACCTGATCTTGTACACAGGCAGACACGACACATGCCTTTTTCACTGTGCTCTCAGTGCAAGCGCTCATCCCACAAAGGTGGACTAATTACAGTGCTCCAGTGCTTTGAAAGTCTGTCTTATATACCAATAAACAAAAGTAGATACAGGAAGTAATGTGATAAGTTGAAGCAATCACGTTACTCGACGTGCAGCCCCAAGTGCAGATGGCTTCCATATCAGATGTGGACCAGATGTGCTATGGTTCAGTTAAAGCGAAACCCAGACTAGCATTTTCAAAAAAGACCAGGGATCGGCTCTCTGGACTGTGGTAGCTCAGTGGAGGGTGGTGGTAGCTCAGTGGAGGGTGGTGGTAGCTCAGTGGAGGGTGGTGGTAGCTCAGTGGAGGGTGGTGGTAGCTCAGTGGAGGGTGGTGGTAGCTCAGTGGAGGGTGGTGGTAGCTCAGTGGAGGGTGGTGGTAGCTCAGTGGAGGGTGGTGGTAGCTCAGTGGTTAAGACATTGGCCTACTGCTTGGAAGGTCATGAGTTCAAATCCCACCAAGCTGCCACTGGTGGGCCCTTGAGCAAGGCCCTTAATCGTCAATTCTTCAATTTTTTTGTAAAAAAATGAGATAAATGTAAGTCGTTCTGGATAAGGGCGTCTGCCAAATGCCATAAATGTAATGGACTGCTTCTGGGCTTGAGAACAGCATTCATACTCCAGTGTAAAGATCTTTACAAAATCCTTTGTATCACTACACATCCGACATCCCAACGAGCCATCAGATTTTACAGTAAGGTGGCGCCCTTTTCCTTGCATGCAGTCACGATTGTTCATAAAACATCGCAATGGTATGGCGTTCATGGCCGCAAACAGAAAACGTTATACTAAATGTAGTTTCAGTGACATTTTCGGAAGTTCAGGAGCTGAATTTTGTGGTTTGGTGTGAGGAAGGCTTTCTTACAATAGTTTGTTGTAGAGCTGATAGCTTTTATTGGTCAGAATGCATGTTAGACCTAATTTATTTATTGTTGTTAGCTACTAGGCACCATTATTCAGATTTACACACACACACACACACACACACACACACACACACACACACACACACACACACACACACACACACACACACAAAGACTATTACATCTGGGCCAGATATGAGCACAAGAAACTTTAAACTTTATCTAATTTCTTTGGGAAGAATCAGAGACAACTCGAGTAGTCACAACATCAAAGGAGGAAAAAGATCAAAGGAATTGGTGTAAATATGAAACACAGTGTAGGTGTGTGTGTGTGTCTGAGAAAGAGAGAGAAAGAGAGAGAGAGAGAGAGAGGGGGAGAGAGAGAGCTAGAGAGAGAGAGAAAAATGTACGGTATGAAAAATGAGCGTGGATTCAGATGGCCGTGTTTGAAAAATGATCTGGGCTTTATGAGGCTCTATTAGAATGTTTACATTGCATTCTGTATCTGAAGAATTAATTGCTGCCATTTGGAAATTAAATGCGCATTACGACGCAATTAACAACGCAAATGAGTCCTGTACTTCCTCATCCACACACAGACACGCACACACACACAGAGAGAGAGAGAGAGAGAGAGAGAGAGAGAGAGAGTAGAGAACATGTGTGATATTTCCCAATGAAACATCCATCAAGAGGTAAACAGTAGGTTATGTTCTTGTTGTTGTTGTTGTTATTCATAGTAATAATTCATATACATCAAACTTTCGATGGAACAAATACAGAACGAAAGCTAAACAAACTGATACATGGAAACATTACTGACAAACAGGACAGACACATAGCACACGCAGAATATACAGACAGACATTTAGACAGACAGACCCATGGAAAAACAACTGACAGACAGACAGAGACATAAACATACATGCAGTACACATGGAAAAAATACAGAGAGACAGGTGGACAGACAGACAGTACACGGAAAAAATACAGACAGACATATAGACACACAGACACATAATACAAATAATACAAACAGGTGGATAGACAGAAACATGGAAAAATACAGACAGACACATGGTGAGGAAAACATATAGACAGACAAAAGGACAGACACAATGAAAAAAATACAGATAGACACCTGGAAAAAATTCACATTCACTGTTCACTTTATTAGGAATACCTGTACACCTGCCCATTCATGCAGTTATCTAATCAGCCAATCAGGTGGCTGCGTCGCAGTGTATAAAATCTTACAGGTCAAGAGACTGAGTTAATGTTCACATCAATCAACATTGCATAAATGCCCAAATGAGAAGGTGTACAGGTGTTCCTAATAAAGTGAGCGGTGAGTGTAGGCAGAGAGACATATGGAAAAATAGACAGATGGATAAACAGACATATGAAACAAATTCAGACAGACATATGAGTTAGCAAGACATATGGACAGACATCTACTTGTCTGTCTATTGATCTGTCTATCTGTAAGTAATAGTATCTATCCATCCGTTTTTTATACCGCTTATCCTACAGGGTCGCAGTGAACCTGGAGCCTATCCCAGGGAGCATGGGGCACAAGGCGGGGTACACCCTGGACGGGATGCCAATCCATCGCAGGGCACAATCACACACACAATGGACACTTTTGGACACGCCAATCAGCCTACCATGCATGTCTTTGGACTGGGGGAGGAAACCGGAGTACCCGGAGGAAACCCCCGCATCACGGGGAGAACATGCAAACGCCGCACACATATACACACACACACACACACACACACACACACACAGAGTCGCCGTGGGAATCGAACACCCAACCCTGGAGGTGTGAGGCACACACACTAACCACTAAACCACCATGCACCTGTATTTCACATTAACAAGCTGCTTTTTATCATTGATGATAATAATAGAATTTGAGGATTTTATTACAAAGTAAAGTGTGCGTGTGTGTGTGTGTGTGTGTGTGTGTGTGTGTGTGTGTGTGTGTGTATCTGATTTGATCCATAAAACCTAAGCCGGCCATAACCTTCCCTCTTTGGAGAAAAAAAAAACAGATATAAAATTTTATAGCGTGTGTTTTAGTGGAGCCTGCTCATCTCCAATACACACATGCACAAACACACACACACACACACACACACACACACACACACACACACACACACACACACACACACACAGAGCTGACAGATGCCTCGTGTCGTACACGCTTTAATTGGTCATAAATTGACCTGGAGAAACGGCTTCTCTACTGGTGCCGGAATAAAGAGAGAGAGGGGGTGGAGAGGGAGAGAGAGAAAGAGAGAGAGAGAGAGAGGGAGAGAAAGAGACATAGAGAGAGAGGGATGGAGAGAGAGAGGGATGGAGAGAGAGAGGGATGGAGAGAGAGAGAGATGGAAAGAGAGATGGAGAGAGAGAGAGAGATGGAGAGAGAGAGAGACAGAGAGAAAGAGGGCACCATGTCCAGTAGAAAGCTACTCTCTATATAACTGTCCTACATAGTGTATGAAATAATTGCTTCTACACCTTACGTAGTACACTATACATCCAGTAGGGAACCTTTCGGGACACTGCTCCTGACTCTCTATATAACTGTACTACAGAGATACGGGGAAAAATGTGCAAAAAATGATTTCTTGGATTTATTTATTTATGAATTTCTTGGATTTTTATGTTTCCGCCCCCAGCAAAACATCAAAATTGTGCCTCGGCATGAATTATGCATTAGCGGAGGCTGAGACGAGGCCCCTGGGGGGACAAGGGGCTGCCCGAGCGTGTGCCTGCTAAAAAAAAAAACCCTGCTGTGACAAACCTGCCCCCCCCACAGGAAGCACATCACTCTACTTCCTCTGTCCCCGAGGGCGAGACGGCATCTCACACACTCATTCAGCCAGGCTGTCAGTCAAAAACACACATACACTCAGTGAGACACAAAAGGCCAGCGCACACACACACACACACACACACAGCACAAGTGGGTATAGTACACTTAGGCTTCGTAAATCTTGCAATAAAGAAGTAAAAGCAGATGCAAAATGCCTCCTCCTCCTCCTCCTCATCACCTTCATCTTTGTCATGTTAAAACACCCATGAGACAGCGTGAGAGTGGTTATGTGATTCTATATGTTGAAGATGATTTCCTATTTTATTGTAGTGTTCAAGATTATTCACAAGTCTAAATAAACTTAACAGTCTCTAAGGTAGCTAGCTACCCAGCTTAATGATGCACCCGTGGGAAGAATTAAGGTTTACATTGGAGGCAAAAACGTGTTTTAAACATTAAAAGTCAGAATACTTCATGTCAAGATGATGTTTGGCTGGCTTCCGTAAACAATATGATGTAATAGCGTAACAAGTGCTTCACTCAGCATATCGTATACACAGCAGCCGGGCGAACTCATTGGATGAAAAATCGACGGAACCAAGCCTGTGTTTATTCTATCCTAGCATTTCAGTCACGTGATTTTTCTCTTGCAGTTGCCATGTTCTGTACTGAATTTCTACTCCTACTGAATTTCTAGCTACGCAAACGTAACCACAGGTGAAAGATGGCTAAAATTACTAAACGGTACTTTGCCAAAGCTGTTAAAAAATAGTCTCTGATACTTAAGTACTTTCCTCTGACCTGCTGATTCCACTTAAACTATCAAAAAAATGTGTAATTTGTGGTTGTTTATACAGTGATCGACCATAACGTTAAAACCACTGACAGTTGATGTGAATAACATTGATTATCTCATTATAATGGCATCTGTCAAGGGGTGGGATATATATATTCATTAGGCAGCAAATGAACATTCAGTTCTCGAAGTCGATGTGTTGTAAGCAGGAAAAATGGGCAAGTGTAAGGATCTGAGCGACTTTGAAAAGATTGTGACGGCTAGAAGACTGGGTCAGAGCATCTCCAAAACGGCAGGTCTTGTGGAGTGTTCCTGGTTGTTGCAGACCACGTATACTCCTTCATGGCAACAGTATTCCCTATTGAGAGTGGCCTCTTTCAGCAGGATGATGTGCCCTGCTACAATGCAAAAATTGTTCAGGAACGGTTTGACGAACATGACAAAGATTTCAAAAGTTCATGGTGTAGAAGCCAACCAGCTCTTCACGTCTGGTTGATCACAGGGTTTTTCAGTCGTTGGAGAAAAAGCTCTTTGTCTTTACAAGGAAGCTCGGTCGATATTAGTTAATCAAATAACTTTTGCTAATGTTAGTAATGTTTGCAGCCAAGATAATCTTCCCACTTATCCTGGAATGTAGCTAGCTAGCTTGCATAGCTACGAGGCAGCATGACTCTGTGTTGCTGCTTATTGAGGATGTCTTGTATGTAGTCAATTATCAGGATAAGTGAAAATGAATTTTCTTATTGAAGCACACACACACAATAACATTGATGCAGCCAGTTCCCGAGTTGGTCCTCAAAACGGTAGTGATTACACAGGCAAAGAATGAAAGAATGTATTACTCACCAAGCGTTTGTATGTGTGTGTGTGAAATAGTGTGAAGCTCCTCGTTAAGCTGAGCCTAATGTCCAAGCCTCAATCTGGCCTGAACTCTTAATTATGCCAAGTAATCTTAATTAAACGAGGACGCTGGAGGAAGTGCCGGGTTATGTCTCATGATATCACATGTCTCAAGGCAATTAAAAAAATGATCTGTGGCATCATTTCAATCTCTTATTTACACTGCGAACACACCTGTCGTCAAGAGGAGCCCAGTTATTGATCTACGATGGCATCGACGGCGGTATAAACATGGCCGTTGAAGCTTTGGAAGCTGATCTGTTTGAGCAGTGTGCACAGATGGAGAAGTAAGAGAGCTGGACAAACTAAAGGACTAAAGTGCTGCTGCATCACTCTGTTTAGGTAGAGCTAAAGGGCAGGCTAAATCCCACTGGCACCACTACCAGCATATAGTCAAATGGCATTGTGGGAAATGTAGGAAACTGTTAACCAAATTTAAAATAGACCAAAGAAGTCTTGAACACCATTGAAGGTCACATGTTTATTACAAAGATTAATATGCGAGTTGTTCAGGGTGGATGCCTGATGCCTTTAAAGGTCCAGTTATATTGATGCAAAATCTAAAGGGATACAACACTACTGAGTGCAGGAGAGATAAATGGCACAGTGTGTGTGTGTCTGTGTCCCACTTTTGTGGATTATCGGATTATTTAGACGTGAGAGAGAAAGAGAGAGTGAGACAAAGAGAGAGAGGTGTATATCTATCTGCTGGCCAGCGTAGGCAATGTGTGAACAGCATATTGTTTCATGTCCGATGTCATACGTACAACTAATTAGCCTTATTAGGTAATTAAGACGAGAAGTATTAATTAAACACACACACACACACACACACACACACAGGCCTCTGGGAGGTGTTGAAATTGTGTTAATAGTTAATTGAATCTTTTCTGTGTGCTATCTTAATTCAGTACATTGTCAGTGGTAAAAACAAATATGTCAAAGCAAACAGAGAGTATAAGGCCAGGCTGAACATGCCAGTGTGTGTGTGTGTGTGTGTGTGTGTGTGTGTGTGTGTGTGCGCGCAGTGGTGTTGCTGCTCACCTCTTTTGAGATCAGATGAGCTGCCAATGACTCTCCATTCCAAAAGCTGTCACTCACACCACCTCAGTGCACAGCACTACCACCCCACCTACACACACACACACACACACATACACACACACAACATCCCCTTCTGAAAAGTAGATGGTCGACACCACACAGCAAGATCTCAAGGAGGGCACAGAGGCATGAAAGTGTGAAAGAATCCTCAGACAGTTAAAAGAGAGAGCAAGAAAAGGAGAGAGACAGAGGGGAGAGCAAGAGACAGTGGGGAGAAAGAGAGATGAAAAGGCATGTTTTTTTTTCTGCCGCTTCACTCAGTGACAGCCTGAAAAGGAGCCTATGGATCTGTAGATGTGATATGTGAAGAAGGAAGAATTTCATGCAGTGCTTGCTGGGTAATACAAGAGCCTGTCAATCACTGATTCAGGCAGACGTGAGCTGAAATTTTCTCAGTGTGTAGGTTGTAGGGAGATAGATCATGTCATATGTAGAGGATGAGTATGTATAGGACAATGATTCTCAAAGTGGGGTCTGTGAAGCAAATCCAGGGGGTCTTTTTTCGGCAATATGAGTATATCAGGGTGTATTTGGAAATAGTGTGTTTTCATGGGGTATATTATGGTATTTTAGGGTGTATTAAGTAATATGGGATGTATAGGGGTATGATGTATTCGGAAATATTGGGTTCTGTGATATATTGGGGTGCATTATTATACAGTATGTTTGGAAATATTGGGTGCTTCAGAGGTACATTGGTGTGTATTAGGATATACTGGGTTGTATTAGAGTATATTGGTGTGTATTAGGATATACTGGGTTGTATTACAGTATATTGGTGTGTATTAGGATATACTGGGTTGTATTACAGTATATTGGTGTGTATTAGGATATACTGGGTTGTATCACAGAATATTGGTGTGTATTAGGATATACTGGGTTGTATTAAAGAATATTGGTGTGTATTAGGATATACTGGGTTGTATTAGAGTATATTGGTGTGTATTAGGATATACTGGGTTGTATTACAGTATATTGGTGTGTATTAGGATATACTGGGTTGTATTAGAGTATATTGGTGTGTATAGGATATACTGGGTTGTATCACAGAATATTGGTGTGTATTAGGATATACTAGGTTGTATCACAGTTTATTGGTGTGTATTAGGATATACTGGGTTGTATCACAGAATATTGGTGTGTATTAGGATATACTGGGTTGTATCACAGTATATTGGTGTGTATTATTATATACTGGGTTGTATCACAGAATATTGGTGTGTATTAGGATATACTGGGTTGTATTAAAGAATATTGGTGTGTATTAGGATATACTGGGTTGTATTAGAGTATATTGGTGTGTATTAGGATATACTGGGTTGTATTATAGTATATTGGTGTGTAATAGGATATACTTGGTTGTATTAAAGAATATTGGTGTGTATTAAGATATACTGGGTTGTATTACAGTATATTGGTGTGTATTAAGATATACTGGGTTGTATTACAGAATATTGGTGTGTATTAAGATATACTGGGTTGTATTACAGAATATTGGTGTGTATTAAGATATACTGGGTTGTATTACAGAATATTGGTGTGTATTAAGATATACTAGGTTGTATTACAGAATATTGGTGTGTATTAAGATATACTGGGTTGTATTACAGAATATTGGTGTGTATTAGGATATACTGGGTTGTATTACAGAATATTGGTGTGTATTAAGATATACTGGGTTGTATTACAGAATATTGGTGTGTATTAAGATATACTGGGTGGTATTACAGTATATTGGTGTGTATTAAGATATACTGGGTTGTATTACGGTATATTGGTGTGTATTAAGATATACTGGGTTGTATTAGAGTATATTGGTGTGTATTAAGATATACTGGGTTGTATTAGAGTATATTGGTGTGTATTAAGATATACTGGGTTGTATTACAGGATATTAGTGTGTATTAGGAAATATTGGGTTGTATTACGGTATATTGGTTTGTATTAGGATATACTGCATTGTAGGTGGTTTCATTGGGTTGTGTTAGGGTATACTGGGTTGTACTGCAGTTCCTTCGGATACTGGGATGTATTGGGGTTCATTGGGGCATATTAGGATATACTGGGCTGCATTAGGTTATCTTATGATATAGTGTGCTGTATTGAGGTTCACTGGGGTTTATTAGGATATACTCGATTGTAGTGAGATTCACTGGGGTGTGTTGGAATATACTGAGTTGGAGTTGGGGTGTATTATTATACATTAGATTATAGTGGGTTTTATTACAGTGTATGACGAAATACTGGGGTGTATTGGGGTATATTGGGATGTAACGGGTTGTACTGAGATTTGTTGGAGTATATTGGGATATACCAGGTTGTACTGAGGTGTATTATGATACATTGGTTTATAGTGGGGTTTATTGCTGTCTTTTAGGAAATACTGGGGTGTATTGGGGTATATTGGGATATAACGGGTTGTACTGAGATTTGTTGGGGTATATTGGGAAATACTGGGTTGTATTGAGGTGTAATATTATACATTGGTTTATAGTGGGGTTTATTGCTGTTTTTTGGGAAATACCGGGCTGTATTGGGGTATATTGGTGTGTATTAGGATAAAACGGGTTATACTGAGGTTTGCTGGGGTGTATTGGGATATACTGGGTTGCATTAGGGTTCATTAGGGTGTATTGGGATATACTGGATTGCATTACGATGAACTATGATATACTGGGTTGCACTGAGGTTCACTGGGGTGTGTTAGAATATACTGGGTTGTACTATGGTTCATTGTGGTGTTTATTGGTGTCTATTGTCTATTGGTGATCTTTTGCAGTACATTGGTGCCAAATGGGATTTACTAAGATGTAGAGAAGTATATTGTGGTTTAGTGTAGTATGCTGATGTATACTGGGGCATATTAGAGAATAGTTTACTGGGATTTACTGGCATACACGTGGGTCTGATGGAACCAATGGAAATGTATTGTGTTATACTGTGGAATCTTGAAATCTGATGGTATAAACTGGAATGTAGTGTGTTTTTTTTAAGTACACACAGATGTATATTACTAGGAACTGAAATACACTAATGTACTGAAATATATTTATTGCAAACTGGAGAATACTGAAATATATTCGGGTGTACTAGCATATATTGAAGCTGCTGTGTTGTGAATAATTGATGTAGGCTATTTGGACTGCAGCCGGCACCACGCGACTCTCTCCTGCTGATCTACATGTGTTCACACAGCACGAAATCTTACTGGCATAAATCCATAAGCACTTTCTTCTTCTTCTTTTTTTTCCCAAGTCATTCTCTCTGTGAATCCTACATTATCCCTCTGAATCATGCTCACTGTCCATTCCACAATCTCACCTGCAATTTCTCCCACTAATCTTCCTCTTGCGCTGTGTAAAATCATCCATCTCTCGTTTTCTCGCCAATTCATCTCTGTCTTGTATATATTCTTGTGTATCTGTCTTGTATGGTGCACAGTTTCCCCTGTCTTGCTCTCTTTATTCCAAACCCAGCATGGGTTTTTTTTGTGGTCTGGTCTACTGTTTTGATTCGCAAATTATGATAATGATAACGGTAACAAAAGCATTTTATCATAGCTGACCATGCTGTTGTCATCAGCCTCGGAATATGTGTCCTTAAACTATCCTAAATGTGTTGCTGTGTGGAACCGTGTAACAAGTGGTTTTGTCCCCCCCAAAGGCAGCCACATATACAGCCACTTTAATAGGAAAATCTGTACATATGCTTATTCGTGCAATTATCCAATCAGCCAATCATATGGCAGCCCACAAACACTAGAATGTGTGGGTTCAGCAGCAGTTCTGTGGATGGAAACACCTCATTAATGGGAGAAATCAAAGGACACTGGCCAGACTAGTCCGAAACTGACAGAAAGGCTGTGGTAACTCAAGTAACCACTCTTTACAACCGTGTTGAGCAGAAAAGCATCTCAGAATGCACAGCAGAAGACCACATCAAGGTCCGTTTCTGCCAGGCAAGCACAGGATTTTGAGGCAACAGTGAACATTGGGCATTGAGTTGAATTGTACAGATGTGATTGACAACCATCACTGTTTTCTCCTCTTTATTCCTCCAACATGAATTAACTAAAGCCCTGTTCAGAACCTCTCCTATTGGCCATTGGTAAGAATGTGGTATTAACTCTGGTAAGAAAATTTTTTTAACCAGGTAGAAGAGCATTGTTTTGGTGTCACTGTATTCTCACTGCAATCAGAGGCACATGGTAGTTTACTAATGAACATCTAAATGTCCTTGTGATGTAAAGCATGAAGCTAAGGCTTTCAAATAGTATGCTCATGGGACGTACATGTTTATTAGAACTGTGTCAAAAAAGCAACAAAGGAACGAGTTGAATTGAATTTTACACCCAAATTTAATTTCGTAGATGTTGTTAAAGGGAGCAATATCGACTTTGTGGGGAGAGAGGAGTGTGTCTACGGAGAGTCGGCTCTCTGCTTGTGGTGAGAAACACTATTGATCCGCTGTTGGCATCCGGCAGCTTATTTACCAACAACAAATCGATGCTGCCCTCCGCCGAGGGACGCCAAGAGCTGTTGTTAGAACCAACTCTGTTCTGTACTGTTACAATGAGAAGATCTGGAAATCCATCTGTGTTTGCATTGTTTTCACTGCTACCACAAGGAGCCTGCTTTATGTTTGCGTTTCTAAAATGACAAGAACCTCTGAAATGATCAACCATGGGATGATGGGATGGTGTGAGGCAGCAATATGCCAGAACACATCGTTCTTTTTATCCATTTTTTTTTTTTTTTTTTTTTTTTACATTTAATGTCATGGAATGTCCACAAAACAAGATTGTTTATTGTTAGCTCTTACTTTATAGCAGATGTAGTGAAAACACCAGCTCTCCACCCTCTGTTTTTTCTCTTCCTTGATGGTAATAAGTTAAAATTATGTCGCTTTTTATGCTACCATGAATCCATGTGGTAGCTTTTGTACCACCAAAAAACTGTTACAACACTGGAGACTCCTTCCAAAAATGCTAAATAAACTAAATAAACTAAATGCTAAATAAGTACTAAATAAACACTTGTTTAATCTTTTCACATGGCATGTCCACCATACGAGTCCCTGTGTATGTGGTTACTATAGAAACGCCGACATATTAGAACGAGCGCATTAATATAAACCTATGATTTGAAATGCAGCTGAGTGCGCTGAGTGCGATTTTGCCATCACTGCCAAAACGAAGACAAAATCGGCATTTAGAAGATCCATGCATTGAAAATGTACAGTCTCTCTCTACCACCAATACGGATCAACAATTTTGATAGACCTTAGCTTCTCATCAGTTTTAGTGTGCAATGAAATACCATCTAGAATCTGAAGTGTCCCGCCCCCAACAGTATAAAAATCCCTTTGCTGAAGTTGAAGTTGTCAAGTACGGCTTAGCCCGGGCTGTGAGGTAAGCTAAACATTATTGGCTATTTAAAAAGGGGGCGGGGCCGCTCGATATTTCCTGCCCTGACTTCCTGGTTTAGCGAAAATTACATCGATGCATCGAATAACGCTGCACGTTTCGAGGCAATTCACAGTCAAAATTTATATTCCTGAAGAATTTATCATTTCACTTCATGTCATTCAACATGTCATGTCCGTGGATGATGTCGGTAATTCTACTGTAGTAACTTTTTTGAACTAGGAAGTGGAAGTTTATGTGGCGAACACATATGAGTGGAGTGATACAAACAGTGAAACATCCCAGTGCGGTTATACTAAATATAAGCAGCTCAACCGATCAAATTAGTCGACCGGAACTAACTGTTGTATAATGTAGTTCAGTATAGGTATTCTAATTGCTAGAATTCACAGTCATGGATGCTTTCGTGACAGCACCAGAGCCTAGGAATTAGTATAATAACCCAAAGAGCCTACCATACCAAGCAGAAGAACCCTAGAACATTGTCTATGCTAAAGGAAAAGATCCAGATTCTTTTTTGGTTCTGTCTCAATGACTACAGAATAAATTATTGGTACGGCTTATTTCTGTCAAATCCTCAGATGGCTGATGATGGTGATGGGTGTCTGTATTGTGTGCTACACTATAGGAAACAGGGTATTGGGAGCCATTTTGTGCCTAACACTGTATGTCTATCACACTCTGAAAGCTTTGTTACTTTAGCCCACTCCCACTCTCATTCTCACTTGGACAAGTCTGACCACTGGGTTCTTCTCTCTTTCAATCACACTCTCGCAGTGTGTGTCCTCCAAACACACAGTCCAGCCCAGCGTGTGTTCGCTCTGGAGTGTGTGCATGTGTCTGTGTGTGTCACGTCTCTTAATCCAGCTTCTATCCTCGTAGCGTGTCTAACGAGACAGCAGAGGCACAGAAGGTCTGACACACATCACTGGCACAAGATGGCTGGAACGTTCACACATGAACATCTTTACAATGGAGAGTAAATGGACATTTGTTTAAAGTTTGCAGAACCTTAGAATGATGCTTAGTATTTTGTAAGCAAGGAATAAAACACTGATATAGGGAAATAATCAATGATGTTGTGAGCAGAGTTACTGTTACCTTCAGGTGAATCCTGATTGGTTGAGGTGGGAAGGTATGTCTGGTCGTTTACCCAGAAATGTGAAGTGCATTCAACTTGAAATTACTGAAAACATTTTAGGTTTTGAACACTAATCAGCCGGTAATTTCCTACCTCTAAAGACAGAGCAAACATTTACAGTGGTGTCGCATAAAAGTGTAGAAAATCACTCATACGTGGAAATAATTTACTGCCATGTATCAACGGATAATCACCTCCTGATTATGAGTGTTCTGAAAGTCTGTTCTAACTTTTTTGAGGAGCCGCTAATTAGCACAGTTACCTAGCTAGCAATAACCTCCTGTCTAACTTTAGCCTGTAGCTGCTAATTTAGACTGAAGACTAAATTACGCTGCAAATCTCACAACCTAACTGAAGTATTATTTGTTCTTGTGTCCTTGAAAGGGCACAGGACTGATCTCGTAGCAAAGAAAGGTTCAAATATCACTTGGTACACGTTTGAAAAGTCAGACGAACATGTTTATGTAAAATATGAGGCTGCGTTATGTCCTACGACCTCAGCACAATCAACAAATCGGAGTGGGAAATTAGCTAGCGACAAGCTAGGCAGCTAACTCAGATGAGTGGCATATATTTGCTTTCTCTATCACCGAACTGTATAGTCAGTGTTTTAGATTTAACAAACGAATACAGGTATGTCTGTATGTTGGTTAATCTAAAGCTAATACTTGTATATACAGTGTAATTCATTTAAAGCTAAGACGTTTTACTTTGTTTATTTCTGACGCTGTGCGCGACCATGTGGATTTGACGTCGCTCCGTAAACAGGGAAGGAACTCGGATTTGAGAAGAATACCCCAGTTGCGATGGCATTTCATGTCACGAAAGACATTGCCCGGATTTACACTGTCGAGAAGGAAGCGTTCGCTAAGATACAAATAATATACAGTAACAGTAGTAACTGTTAAATAAAAATTAAATAGTAACAGCGCCATCTATAGCCAATAGTGCAATGTTTGTTTGTTTTTTAAATCTTCCTCTAAATATTCTTTATTTAAAAGAACCATTGCTTGCAGTTTGCATTATTTTCTGTTATTATTTTTTTAAATATTTTTTTTTATCTAATAAATAAAAAAAACTTGGAGAAATTACACAATTTATTTAGAATTGCATTGTGTATGAACAAAAAAAATGTAAATAGTAATTCGAGAATCGTTCATAAAGTTGAAAGAAAATCTAGCTTTTTTTTTTTTTTTCCCTTGTAGTGATTATAGGTAAATAATTGTGTGTGTGGTGGTGGTGGTGGTGGTGGGGGGGGGACGGACGGACAGAGAAGAACAAATTTATTCCATAATAATCATCTTTAGATTTGAAAGATGACAGATGTTGACTTTGCTGTACAGTCAGGAAATAGTCATTCAATATGAAAACATTTTCAATAAAGACAAAAATGCAATAAAGCAAATAAAAATACAATTAAAATAAATACACAGAAAGCATGATAAATAATACACATTCCAGTCTAAAATGGAAAATGGCAGTGAAATGTTATATTTGCTGTTAGAATACTCTCCACTCTTCTGGGAAGGCTTTTCTCTAGATTTTGGAGTTTTGGACTCACCAAGAACACCTGACCATTGGGGAAGTTGTCACACTTTTTTTAAAGCAGAGATTATTTAATAAATGCTATATATGGAAAATCAACATTCTGTAAACCCCATCTGCTAAGATGCATACTGTATAACCTATAGATGCTTATGCTCATTTTAACCTGCTGGCATTGACGTTTCAATTAGAGCAGTGATACAGACGTTAGCATGCGTCTCCAACCATCTGCTCCACAAACAACAAGCCATGTGTGCTTAAATGTGCCTCAATTAAATGAGCGATTGCAGACTGCTATCCCCCTCTATCTTTTGCTCACACACCATACGCTCTCCACTACACCGTATGTAGCATCACCTGGTCTTTTTCTAGTCTTCAACTATCCAGTTTGGGTGAGTCTGCGCCCAGTGTAGCTTCAGATTACTTCATGGCTGACAGGAGTGGAACCCGAGGCAGCGCTGCCCGTCCAGCACAAGGTTTGATGTGTTGTGCTTTTCTGCTCAGCACGGTTGCAAAGAGTGATTAGTTGAGTTACCATATATACCCTTCCTGTCAGTTCGAACCAGTCTGGCCAATCACAAGGTGTTTCATCCTGCAGAACTGGCATTCAGTGGACTCTAGTAACTCTAGTAAGTGTTCTGTGTGTGAAATTCAGAGGAGATCAGCGGTTTCTGAAATACTCAAACCAGCCCATCTTTCACCAACAGCCATGCCATGCCATGCCAAGTCACAGAGATCACATTTTCGATGTGAACATTAACAAGCTCTTGACCTGTAGCAAAGATTTTAAACATAGCCTTGATGCCACGTGATTGGCCGATTGGATAAGTGCATGAATGTACAGGTATACAGGTGTGAGTCTGGTGTTATGTGTACTGTATGTGACTTTTATTTATTTATCTTGTAAAGCACAAATACAGTAATATACAATAGACTATAAAAATCGTTTTACTTCAGGTTTACATCGTCTTCTATTACACCAGAGAAAAATCTGTTTGATTAAATCATAATACTAATATATTTTTTAAAACAACTCTACAGTTAGTGTTATACTATATATAAAACAATTAATCTGCCATTTATTTGACTCTAAATATACTCTACATCCATACAAAACGTTTCTAGAATTGGACTTAATCATCCACGCTTATAAAATAAATCTAGATTTATTTATTGAGGTTATGTTAAAGCTGTTCGAGACCTGTAACGGATAAAATGATCAAATCTGATATGCAACATGTTTCTGTTTATTTGAACATTTGGGTTTATGTCAATATTTGTGACATATTGGATATATACAATAAATATGTGATATATTTATATAGCACATGCTAGGCTACATCTATGATGCGTTTAGGGATTTATTATAAATCCGTTAAAATGTGATTTATTTGGATATAAATGTTAAATAGACTTGTTATGTAAATAATTGAATATAATAGAAAAAAGGCATAATAGGGGAAAAGGTTTTAGTTATATTCAATTATTTAAATACCAATTCTATTTTACATTCATATCCAAATGAACCGCAGTTTGATGGCTTTATAATACAGCCATTAGAGTGTATCACATCTGGCTCGAAATGTATTCTGATGAAATAATAGAACAGGCATGTAATTTGTTATAATAATTCAGAATAACAGGATGTATCTGTAATTCATTCTCCCATATATATATATATATATATATATATATATATATATATATATATATATATATATATATATATATATATATATTGTGTGTGTGTGTGTGTGTGTGTGTGTGTGTGTGTTGGTTGTTTTTGGTTGTTGTTGTTTTATGAAATGAAATAAACATTGTTTCAGCATGTGATGGAGACGAATGTACTTCAATGCACAATAAAGTAAAAGACTGAAATAAATTCTCAAATAAACACCGAGCAGGTTGGAGATGATAAGACATTAGAATCCGATTTGATTTCATTTTATGGTTATTGTGTATATAATGGAGCTTTATGCAGCCTACAGGACAGGGTGCGATCAGAAAGCAGGGATAATGCGCTGCTCGGCTGATCTGCGCATGCGTGACGCTGTTTGATCGTCATGGGAAGAAAACGGTGCTTTAGTTCATCAGCAGTGGATACCGTGCAGCTATTCACCCCTCTCTCTCTCTCTCTCTCTCTCTCTCTCTCTCTCTCTCTTTCTCCACCCCCCCTCCCCCCCACACACTTTTTTTAAGATCTATGGGGCAATCTCTCTCTCTCTCTCTCTCTCTCTCTCTCTCACACACAGACACACACACACACACAAGCACGGATGCACACCGGGGTGGTCGGTCTTTTCAACCCAAACAATCACCAGCCGAGTGTAGAGAGGGACAGATTTAACGATGTCTTTGTGCTGCCTAATTGCATTGGATTACGAGATCCTGGTGAAAGATACCCCACCACTACCACCGACAGTGAACACTCACACACTCTCTCACTCACTCTTGCTCTGTGTGTGTGTGTGTGTGTGTGTGTGACCGCCTATGTATGTGTGGAGAGATTAATGCTGGAATGTGTCAAGTAATACCTCACACACTGAAGAAAAAAAAAACTGGACTAAAATGTACCTTTCTTTGTACTCTCAAGTGTACATCTATTGCACCTTTAATTGCATCTTTCACCTCAAAAAAAAAAAAGTGGAAATTGTGTACCTTTAAAAATATTCTAGATAAAATATAAATAAATGAAAGGTACATAAATGGACTGTAAATAGTTTCAAAAGGTGCACTAGGTAAAAGATGGATAGATAGTACATTGGCTATGTACAAAATGGGCAGTGTTTAGGGTTCCAGCCCAGCGATAAGGAAAGGAACAGTTTAGTAGAGAGAACAACCCGCCCCTGCTAGTATGCTAATAGCCACGTGTCGTTTGATTTCACCCGATTTACAGCCTGTCCTCACAAAACGTGCCTAATTATTTTTTAACTCCGTGTTGGAACATGACGCATGAAACCCTGCTGCTGTACACGGAGACAGTTCTCCAATTAGCCCATAAAAAAATGAGAATCTTTATAGCATTCGGGTCACATAATTACAGTTAATTTAACGCTTTGATTCTCCCTCTTCCGTTTTTATTTCCTTATATGTAGTTTGGGCAGCGACTCATGGAGCTCTGAGATCGCTTGCATGGGAGCGAACGTGAAATCGCCGCCATTTCCTAATGAATCAGCGCCGGGCCTTACGCATCATTTATGCGCTGTTAAGCCGTGTAATTGAACGAGCCGTAGTTTGCATATTAGGCCATTAAACGTAATGTGCTCTGGTTTTCTCATGACACGGAGTGTTTAAGGCGTTGCGGTGACATGCTAATGCGGTGAATTATTACCCTAATTGAACACAATTGTTCTTTTGATTTGGCCGATTTGGCTGTTAGCCGCGCGACGATGTTCATCGTCGCACCGGCGGATTTTCGGGCCACGCCGAAGCCTGGATGGTTTGGCGACGGTCGGCGTAAAAATCATTTCGTTCATGCTCAAAACCCTGCTAATATGTTCTTAAGTGACTAATGCATGACATGGCTCTGTTCTCACACCTTTAGGACCTTGGGCATCATGCTAGCGCACAATTAGCACGCAATTAGCTGTACTCGTGTAATGATTACCAGAATTCTATTAACTCTGGTGATACCACAAAGAAAGAAAGCGGATTTGTTTTGCAAGCAAACAGTTTCACCTGTTTCTATGAGTTCAAGATCTTCTGTATAGAAAATTAAGTCAATTTAAATACATTTTAGCAATCTGACCTATTTACTCGTGGATGTGTTGGATTGGTGGTTAGTATGTTTGCCTTGCACCTCCAGGGTTAGGGGATTCAAAGAAACCTGCATCCTCCCCCAGGGTACATGGAGTCTGCATGTTCTCCCCGTGCTTCTGGGGTTTCCTCTGGGAACTCCAGTTTCCTCCGCCAGTCCAAAGACATGCATTGTAGGCTGATTGGTGTTTCCAAATTGTCCATAGTGTGTGAACGGGTGTCCGATTGTGCCTTGCTATGGGTTGGAGCCCGTCCAGGGTGTCCCCCACCTTGTTCCCTGAATTCCCTGGGATAAACCCTTTGTATGGAAAATGGATGGCATGTCCTGCTTTATTTTTTTTACATTCTGACCCTTACCAGCTTCTTTTTTTTCCCCTCTCTGTTATAGTTTATAAGAAGAAAAAAACAACAAGAAGCCAGAAAGCAGAAAGTTTCTTTCTTTCTTTCTTGAAGACTTTCCTGTAAACTTACTAACTGTTACAAAAACCTCTGACAATGAAGACTCCTTCTACAAATGTTAAATAAAAGTCTCGCTACAGAAAACTTCACCATATCCGTGATATATTTCTTTCTTTGTTAAAGTTAGATAGCAACACAATTATTTTTAAAAATCCGCTCAGTTTTAGATGATGTTGATGTGTAGGTTATGTATACGAGTTGTTACTTTAGAAACGATAACGCATTAGAACGAGCGCATTAATAGAGACAGGAAGTTTGAAATGGAGCCATATCTATGTTAGGATGTTACTAATCGAGTTTATTCTTTAAAAAATAATCAATTTGTACTGAAGACTCATTGACTGAGTTTACTGTTTTTGTTTAATACATCTCAATTTTGATTAATATGACAATAAAAACAAGCTCTGATGAATCCAAAGTGCCCCTCCCTCCCTTCCTCCCTCCCTCCCTCCCTTCCTCCCTCCACTTATACACACACACTCATACACTCTTAGTCTCTCTGTCTTCTCCCATTCTGTCCTCTCCTACTCTGTGCTTTGTCCAGCGGAAAGCTGATGTAAGTAGGCTCTCAGATGCCCCAGAGGGGGGTGACAGGGGGTGTTCACTGTTTGGTTTGCCCCTACCCATTCCCTCGAACCGGTCTCTATAGCAACCCCCTGAGCTGATGAAGAAATGTACGGTGGGGGAGAATAATGCAGTGTGCTTTTGCTTTCAGCACGGACATTGACAGCTGGTCAGTCTGAGACACCTGCAGCCTGCTAACACACACACTCACACACACACACACACACACACACACACACACACACACACACAGACCACCTGAACTTCACTGTGTGCGTGTTTTCTCTTTCAGTCCCCTTCTGTTTCTTTATCTATATTTGTCTATCAATCTGTCTTGCTGTACAGTATAAAAGAGCCTCCAAGAACAAAAAAAAATCAGGCTACAGCGGGAAACGTGTTCATCAGAACCGGGCAGTTGAACCGGGCATGTTTGTTGTGTGTTCTGAGATGCTTTTCTGCTCACCACGGTTGTAAAGTGTAGTTGTTTAAGTTAATGTATCCTTCCTGTCAGAACCTGTCTTGCCATTCTCGTCTGACTTCAACAACGTGTTTCCGCCCACAGAATTGTTGCTCGCTGGATTGGATTTTTTTTTTTTTTTTTTTTTTTTTTACACCATTGTGTGTAAACTCTAGAGACTGCTGTGTGTGAAAATCTCAGAAGATCAGCACTTTCTTAAATACTCAAACCAACCAGTCAAAGTCACTGTGAGCATATTTTTCCCCATTCGGATGTCTTATGCGAACATTAACTGAAGCTCTTGAGCTGTGCTTTGTATTTGCATTGCCCTGCTGCCACATGATTGGCTGACTGGATAATCACACAAATGTGCAGGTTTACAGGTGGTCCAATAAAGTGTTCGCTGAGTGTACATGAGTGTATCCTATATATATATATATATATATATATATATATATATATATCAGTTTGTTTGTTATCATGGCTTTTGCAAAACGCAGTTTCACTGTGTTTCCTCACTGCCGCTGTCGTGTTTTCTCCTTCTTCATCTTGTGCATTCTTCTAAATGGCAATAAATAATATATTTTTACTCTCATAAGCTAACAGAATCAAAATTGTCTATGTTAGCAATTCATCTAAAGACCGATTTTTTCTTTAAACTGAGGAGAAAGAAAAGTACATTTAAAACTTTTAAACTGTTTTAAATGTCAATTTTTTTTTAAATCAAAACATGCCTCCGTGCTCTCTCCTCTCTCATATATATATATATATATATATATATATATATATATATATATATATGTATTGGATTATTGATATGTGCATAAATTATATACATTTGATAAAGGAAATGAGAGAAGGCGGAAAGAAAAAAATTGTCTGTAAAGAAGAGAGAGAGAGATGAAGAGAGAGAGTGAAAAAAGCAATGAGAAAATAGAGACAGAGGGGAGAGACATAAGCAAAGAGACTGAGATCATGAGAGAAGCAGAGAGAAAGAAAAGCAGAGAGAGCAACAGGAGAAGAGAAGAAAGTGTGAGTAAGAGGCAGAACAAGAGGAACAAGAGACAGAGACAGAGATAAAGAGTGACAGAAGAGTGTGAGACAGAGAGAGACACGAGGTGAGAGAGAAGTCTCTGCAGTGTGCAGTAAAGGCGCATCTAATAACCAATCAGCATCTTTTGGAGGCGGGGCTTCGATTTGTGTGTGTGTGTGTGTGTGTGTGTGTGTGAGAGAGAGAGAGAGAGAGCCTACGTTTGTGTGTGAGTGAAGGAGAGAGAGAGAGAGAGAGAGAGAGAGAACCTACGCGCGCGCGCGTGTGTGTGTGTGTGTGTGTGAGTGAGTGTGAGAGAGAGAGAGAGAGAGAGAGAGAGAGAGAACCTACGTGTGTGTGTGTGTGTGTGTGTGTAGGTGTGGGAGGGTGGGTGTGTGTTTACCTATGTCTCCTCTGTTCACTGCTTTTCAGTCTCGCGCTGCTCCTCATGGCCGCGACAGCCTCCGCCGCTCACTACAGTCTGCTCAGCGCGAGCGCGCCGGTGCACGCGGACTCCGGCGGCATGCAGCAGCACGCGGCTCCGGGGTCGGCTTACAGGCACGCGCACGCCGCCGCGCTGCTGCAGAGCGAGTTCGCGCTGCAAAACAACGGCGGTGGGAGTCACGCGCACCAGTGGATCGCGGCCGCGCTCTCTCACGGTGGGAGAGGGGGATTAGTAGGAGGAGGAGGTGGAGGTGGGGAAGGAGCCGCGTGGACGTCCGCCGACATCAAACCCACGATCCGCAGCACGGGAGACGAGATGCACGAGGACAACGACAACAGCGACGACAACAGCAACAATAACAACAACAATAACAACAACAACTCAAGCAGCGGCAACTTACAGCACATGCTTCATCATCCTCATCATCCCCATCACCATCATCATCAGCATCACGAAGAGGACGCCGCACGCGCGTGGAGGAGCGCGAGCGGTACAGCGGCGGCTCACCTGCCCAGCGTGGGCGCGGCGACCGGGCAGCAGAGTCTCGCGTACTCCGGCGGGTTTGGCGCGCTCAACGGGCTCGTGCCGGGCATTCAAGCGCATCACCAGCACCATCAGGATCACGAGCACGAGCATCACCATCACCACAGTCCGCATCTGCGGGAGCACCAGCACCACCACCGGAGTCTGCACGAGTCGCCGGCGTCGGACGAGGACGTGACCCCGACGTCAGACGACCTGGAGCACTTCGCCAAGCAGTTCAAGCAGCGGCGCATCAAGCTCGGCTTTACGCAGGCAGACGTCGGGCTCGCGCTCGGCACCCTCTACGGCAACGTGTTCTCGCAGACGACCATCTGCCGGTTCGAGGCGCTGCAGCTCAGCTTCAAGAACATGTGCAAGCTCAAGCCGCTGCTCAGTAAGTGGCTCGAGGAGGCGGACTGCAGCGCGAGCGGCGGCGGCGGTGGCACCGGCCTGGATAAGCTCGCGGCGCAGGGGAGGAAGCGGAAGAAGCGCACGTCCATCGAGGTCAGCGTGAAGGGCGCGCTCGAGAGCCACTTTCTGAAGTGTCCCAAACCGGCCGCGGCGGAGATCACGAGCCTCGCGGACAGCCTGCACCTCGAGAAGGAGGTGGTGCGCGTGTGGTTCTGTAACCGGCGGCAGAAAGAGAAGAGGATGACGCCGCCCGGTGTGCACGCCACGCACGGGACCGAGGAGGCCATGCTCGAGCTCAAAACGCAAAACGTGCAGTGATGGAGAGAAAGAGAGAGAGAGAGAGAGAGAGAGAGAGAGAGAGAGAGAGAGACCGGAGTATGTACGGAACTACAGCAGGATTTACTGTGTGGGAACAAAATGCATCACTGTGACAGAGGCTTAACTTGGAAACACACACACACACACACACACACACACACACACACTCGAGTATCCAGCGCGTGCAGGGCTGCTTTCCTATCTCCGCCTTTCCTTTGCAGAAAACTGTCACTGCGGACGATGAGTACATTTTAAATTGAAAAAAAAAATGTCCCTGTTATCATTATTATTATAATTATTATTATTATCATTGTTATGCTTGAGTTATTGGCAAACAACAACAACAACAACAACAACATTAATAATAATAATAATGTCTGGACAGTGTGTAAATAGTGTATAATTGAAAGAGGGAGATTATCTCTTCACTTCAGCACTTTTTTTTCTTCAAACAGGCAAAAGATTCTAGTGCGTATAATTCCTGATTACTTTTTGTTTACTTTTGTATTATTCTTTCGATATATTCGATATGTTATAAGCTTCATCTTTGGTTTCTTCTTTTGCATTTAGCATTTTTTTTAAAAAAAACAATAATAATAAAAGATTTTATAAATTTGAATATACAACATGACAGAGTGTTCACACTATTGTATACCCTATATACAACTCTGTAAATATTTTAAATCTGATTTTTAAAAAACGTGCTTTTTAAACATAAACATTTTAACGAATGAAACTGAAATATTTCAAAGGCTGCAGTTCCATTTGTTGTGTATTTTATACTATTAATATTTTACGGAAAAAATTCTGAAAGTAAAGCAATGAAATTATTATTATTATTATTATTATTATTATTATTATTATTATTATTATTAGACATTTATAGGCTGTGGTCTTTTGTACAGTTCATTCAATATACAGATCCACTTTTACAACTGGATGGCGTTCCTTATTTATATTGATTGTATGTGTCCCAGTATAACATTTTTACATTGTGAAAATTGCCACGAAAAAAAGTGATTGATTGTACATTATTTCTTTTATATGATATTATTATATTAATACACATTTTATTTATGTACAATATGAATCTGCTTAATATAAAAAAAAGGTCATTTTCATTTCAAGTCTTTATATCCCTATTAGGTTTGTTTAGTTTTGGTCAGGTTTATGTTTGTCATCATCCTAATCATCATGCTAATAATAATAATAATAATAATAATAATAATAATAATAATAATAATAATACCAAATCTCAGCGCTTTACTTTTTTAAGATATTTATAATAAAGCACAATAGTCAAACAATCTACAATCCCTATTACAATTTCTACAAAACATCATACATTAATATACAAATATAATTATATGCGTGCTTTATGACATGGATATGAAGTTGCAAAAGAAATATTACACTTTTAAGCATTTTCAGGCACTCGTTTTTACATTTCAAAGGACGACCCAGGAGACCTCATTTGCACAACAGCAAGTTCTTGACGTGATTTATTTATCATAATTTTTTAAATAAATAAACTTTTCTGCACTTCTTTCTCCAGCCAGGATTATACTGGCATTATTCGAACATCACAAATCATTAAGTATCAATATAAATGAGGGGCAGGATGCTGTCAGTGCTGAACATGTCTTTCTTTTTAAGCACAACAAACAATGATGGTTGTTAAGGTTGGTTGTGTTGATGTACAGTATTTTGGCTATAAATTGCTAAAAAAAAAAAAAAAAAAGAAATATGACAGTGTCAGTGAGACTCTGATAGAGATAGAGAAATCTCACCCGTGTCAACATGAGATGTGAATGTGTGTTAGCAGAAGGAGAACAGAAAGGAGCAGACAGAGAGATGGAGAGATAGAGAGAGAGAGAGAGAGAGAGAGAGAGAGAGAGAGAGAGAGAGAGAGAGAGAGAGCGAGCGCTCTTCAAAAAGCTAATTTTAACTTCAAGCACTCTTCTGTGAACCCAGAAGAACAGACAGATGTAAAAGCTTTGCAAAAACACCCACTTCTAAGGTCTCACAATGACAGTTAAATGTTATTAAAGTTCTTTTTCCATCACTGCCACCCTTGTTTGAAATGAACACACTCCTACTGCTGAAAACTATCAAAGATCTGATTAGAAATAGAGTGTAAACACTAAAAAATGGAAGAGTACTACATGTGTATATTTTTTAGTGAATAATCCTATGGGTTGTGATTGGATCACAAGGTGTGCCCAGTCCATGAATCTGTTTTTAAAGTAACAAGAAGTGTTTTTGTAAAGATAATTTTTTTGGAAATGGGAAAATATGAATTTGGCACTCAGGTAACAAATTAGACCCAATCTACAGCATGTCATCAGAAATAATCCGAATCAGCCATTCAAGACGAAGTAAGCATTTATTAAAAACCATTTAATAATTATGACGGAAACTGTTACAGATGTTCTAGTGGTTTCACAACAAATACCATTACAAACCATTAGCTACGCATTACAACCATTACCATTATTGGTCCTTAATGGTATCCACTAGACATAGCATGCCACCAATAGAATTCAACAAATTACCAGTAGAAACACACTGGGACCATTAGAGTTTCCATTAAAACCAATACAATTCCCATTTTAACCATTAAATCCATTACAACTTCTGTGAGAGTTTCTATTGGTTTTTTTTCCCTTCCCAGCAGGGTTAAATCTGATGCTGAACTGTAAACTTGACTGTAAATTTAAATATAAACTGTAAAAACAAAACCTACAACAAATAAGGCATGTATAAAAGAGAATTACAGTAAGAGAAACTAGACACTTGTCACAGTGCTTATAGGTTTTGCATTTTGTTTATGGCATTGGAGAAACTTCAAGGTTTTGAAAGCCTCAAGGCACCACTGGCGTAGTATCAACAGTGGAGGGAGAGATTACACTTTTGAATGATGTTGTGCATTATACATCACCACATTCTCTAGCAGAACCATGTCAGCTTCTGTAGCAGATCCTCCACAGAACCATCTTACGTTCTGTAGCAGATCCTCTACAGAACCATCTCAGCTTCTTTAGCAGATCCTCTGCAGAACCATGTCAGCTTCTGTAGCAGATCCTCTACAGAACCATGTCAGCTTCTGTAGCAGATCCTCTGCAGAACCATCTCTAAACAGCTAAACAATTTCTAAACATACCACTTTAATATTTTATACAGTTTAGGACTCTTGCCTGGTGCAAAGACGTAAAAAAAAAAAATTCTTCCCAAAAACGTTTAAAAAAAAGTTTTTTAAAAAACCTTAAAAACAAAAGACAAACAAACAAACAAACAAACAAACAAATAAATAAATAAATAAATGAATGAATAAATGAATAAATAAAACACTATCCATGGACTCTGGTACAAAAGCATTTAAAACTTTTATTCATGTACAAAGTTGTTAAAGTTTGTGAATGAGAAATAGTCTATAGAGCTACAGACGTTTATGCTACTTCACAGTAATGCTCTCAAGTGATTTGGAGGTGATCTTATATTTTTGTAAAAACCTTTTTAAAAGCCTTAAACTGACTCCATAAGTGTGGACACAATGCATGAGGACATACATATAGACTCTGATGGAGAATCTCACATCTTTGATCTTTTGATCACAAAATCATTTTTATTAAAAAATTTTTTTCCATATACTCTCTTGGTCTGTCACTGAGTACGTTTACATACACGTCAAATTCTGATTAAGGTCTATATTTGGGTTGCAGCCATATTTCGAATACGATGTTTATATGCATACAGGCATCAGAATATTCCCGTATACATGGTTGTTGTAAGTATGCCCGAGTTGCCATTCCTAAATACCTAGCCTACAGCTAAACATCTGTTAGCACCCACAATTCCTTGCGGACTGAGCATGCGCATATATCTCCTTTCAGTGAAAGTTCTGAATAAGGTGTTTACATGCAACAATTTTCCGATTGAAACAGGCATATTCCTGTGTGGGAATCAGAATTTGGGGAATCAGAATATTGCCTTAATCTGAATTGCGCAATTGGATTGTGCCGTTTACACGACTAACTAATAAAAATATTGCTAAATTCAGATTAATATCGGAATATTGATGTGCATGGAACCGTAGCCACTGTCTGATCGAGTGAAACTGAAATGCACAGGGGAAAAAAAAAATCCTGAGACGTGAGGAACTCATTTTGTATTGTTTAGTGCCCCCTAGAGGAGAGTAATGAAATTACAGCACAGCATCACAAACATGTACAAGACATGCAAGTTTCCGTAAACAGCAGTATATTGCTGCGTCCCAGTTCTCTTACTTACACTATGCACTAAAACTATGTACTCTTTTTGTTTAGAAAAAGTACATACTTTTGAGTGTGTGGCAAAAGAGGATGCAAGTACTGGGATATACTAACTAACACGTCATGTAACAGAAAAGAATGTTGTTGCCTAAATACGCACACTGTCACCGCCAAACAAACTCCTGGTTTCATTTCAGCTTGTCATCATTCATGATTCCTTATATAATTTGTACTACAAAATTTAATTGACCGTTCCCTTGATTTGTCCATCCATCCATCCATCTTCTATACCGTTTGATCCTTTTCAGGGTCACGGGGAATCCTGGAGCCGATTCCGGGTAGTATCGGGCACAAGGCGGGGTACACCCTGGACAGGGTGCCAATCCCTTGATTTATTTGTATTTATATTTATATTTAGTCTCAGTCATTAACTGTGTTGTGTATCATATAATACAGCCATATTCTGCATATCAGCTGTTCAACAAATATTAAAATTCATTAGAGTAAATCCTCCTTCACTTCAACTCCATACATTTTAAATTCCACTGAAATACGAATGAATTCTTTTGAGTGAGCAATGGTTTTAAAAATGTTGTTATTTGACAGATATAATCTGATGTTCTGTCGATTTCCTCGTCTTTCTCAGTGTTGTGAAACCTCAGCACAGCATGCTCACTGCTCCCTTTAATGCCATAGTGTTATTATTTAACCTAGCGGTCAAAAATGGGAACTGCAATAAGCGCTAATAGGGAACCAATGGGACAGGATTCACGCTGCCCCATGCTCGTTCTGTGAACATTTTCTGTGGAGGAAGATGAAGCGGACAGGACAGCTAATAACAGGGTTGCCAGGGTCTGGTTTTTTATTCCAAAATGGGCTGGTTTAAAAACACTCCGTAGCCACCAAGATTTGTTATAGCAAATAATCAGAACGTAATCTAATATTATATTTCCACAAAGAAAGCCAACATGCAAATGCATACAGTGTGTCTGTGATGTGCAGAAGCATTTTTCTTGTCAGATATATGCAAAGAATGGAAGATGGAAAGGAGGATTATAGAGCGGATAACGTCCGTATATCAGAAATACGCACGCACCATGGTGACCCATGCAAAAGCTGAGAAAAAGAAGAAAAATTTGTCTCCCTTTTTCATTTTCCAGACCTGAATTCTTTAGGCTAGATTGAGGTATGTTGTGTGTTGTGGTTTTTAGGATGAAGTTGTGCTGGAAATTTTGCTGAAACCTAGCAACCATCCGCCGGCTTGCCTTCTTCCCATAGTCCGTCCTGGTGCCATCTCTTCCTCAGGGATGCGACATACACGCATCCGGTCATCCACATGATGTAAAAGAAAACGTGATTCATCAGACCAGGTCACCTTCTTCCATTGCTCCATGGTCCAGTTTTGATGCTGACATGCCCCTTGTAGGCACTTCCAGTGGTGGACAGAGGTCAGCACAGGCACTCTGACCGGTCTGCAGCTACGTAGCCACATACACAGCAAGCTGTGATGCATTGTGTGCTCTGACACCTTTCTATCATAACCAGCATTAACTTCTTCAGTAATTTGTGCTACTGTAGCTCTTCTGTGGGATCGGACCAGACGGGCTGGCCTTCACTCCTCAAGTGCATCAATGAGCCTTGGTTTGTCCTTCCTTGGAGCACTTTTGGTAGGTACTAACCACTGCATACCGGGAACACCCCACAAGACCTGCGTTTAGGAGATGCTCCGACCCAGTCCTCTAGTCATCACAATCTGGCCCTTGTCAAAGTCGCTCAGATCCTTACACTTCCTATCCTTACACTTGCTGTCGAATATATCCCACCTCTTAACAGGTGCCACTCTAATGAGATATTCAATGCTTTTCTCTTCACCTGTCAGTGGTTTTAATCTTATGTATGATCTGTGCATGTTGCCGACTCTCTAAACTGCTACTCTAAACAGCCTGTAGCATTAGTCAAATTTGATAGCCTGTCAGATTCATTCTGTTTGAGGCTATTTCGTTATTAATGTCGTCCTGTGCCACAAACCGAAGTCTACCCTCACAAGCAGCTGCTGTATCAGCATGTGTAGTGTGTCATCAAAACATCGTCTCTTCACCCTGGAGGAACTCAGCGTTACTATTATGAAATCATTTCGGTTGCGCCTTTTAGCAGGGGCTCTCATCATAAAACTATTACACATACACAAAGGAACACAAACATTGAAAGACCGACAGGCATCACTATTCACTATAGCTATTTTGTTTTTGTTTGTTTGTTTCTCAGAGTTGAGTGTATCTGGTCCGTCATCATGCGGTGTCTCTTTCTGAACAGCGAGTACGGTAAACAGAAAAGCTATAGCTCTTTCTTTCAAAAGCACACAAAACCTACAGCTTGTCCTTTTGTGCCATTTGTGCTTTGATTGCACGGCTTGCTTAGTCTATTGACTTCAAGCTTCTCCAAAGGCATTTTGAGAAATCAGACAGTGAGAAATTAAGCCATATCGTTTGTATTTATTACACTCACAATTGTGTTTCTCATACACACACACACACACACACACACACAGTATCACTTCTTCAATATAAGGCACTGACATACTGTTTAGCATTCAGCATGTTATTCGAAGGAAATGGAAGACAGTGAACACACACACACACACACACACAATGTTGATGGAACGTGTTTAACTCACAGCTTCAATAAATAATCCAACACACTTCATGTTTCATTCTTAGATAACACAACGCATAAATGAAGCCATCAGTAGAAAAGAGCTGGGTTCAAAACACTGACTGGATGTCTGAGAGCTATTTTTATTTCATCAGTGATTAAACACTTAATTATCATTATTATCTGAGAATTAATTAATTTCTGAGAACCTCAAAAATGATCTAAAAATAAAAATCTATACTCACATATAAAACACACGGACACGGCATGTGTGTATACTGTACGTGTATACTATAAGGCTTGCACAGACACCAAATCAACACTTCTAATCAGCGCCCCCGACTGGTGCAGGTACAGTCTAGTTTAGTGTTTGTCCTGTTAGCGTTGCTGACAGTGCTAGGGTTAGGGTTAGGGTCAGTCCTGACAGGATCGCATCTCTATTACAATGTTGGATTAGCTATTGAGAAGATATTTAGGTGAAAGCTGCTTAATGCCGGTTCATTCGTTTTCCAGTAAATACTTGAGCCTGGTCTAGAAATAATTTCAAGGGGGTGTTACCGAAATGTTTACCGAGTCAGAACATTCAAACGTTAACACGAGACAGCGTTAGGACGGCGTTAATCGTTTTAAGCCAAGTGCACACTACATGATTATCAAGATCTCAGAATCCCTCTTTCTCACAAAAATAAACATGAGATGTCTGTCACTTTCTATTGGCTTTCTGACACTATTTTGCACGGGCAACAAGAAAAAAGAGAAAGAAGAGCAAATGTGGAGGAAATATTGGTTAGGAAGATGTGGAGAGAATGTATAGTGGGGGGAAAAAAGAACTTTTTATACTGTGCGCTGTGAGGAATCATGTTTTGGTATGACTTCTATAACTGCTAGGAGACTAGCCCAGGGACCTCAGGGCACAAGGCAGGGGACACACTGGACGGAGTGCCGACCAATCACAGGGCACAATCACATACATTCTAGACATTTTGGAAATGCCAATCAGCCTACATCACATGTCTTTGGACTGGGGGAGGAAACTGGAGAACCCGGAGAAAATCCCTGAAGCACAGGGAGAATATGCATACTCCATGCACACAGCGTGTAGGCACAATTCGAACCCACAATCCTGGAGGTGCGAGGCAAACGTGCCCCCTTGGTATCACACGAATAAATATTTTTATTATACAGACGTATTATTATTGTGCTTACATTTTGCCCTCTCACTCCCACACAAACAGAAGGGTGATAAACTGGATTCAGGGATCTGCTGCGCGTTCCAGCGGATTAATGCGATTTAGTCTCAGGCTCTCATTGGCTGTTTCTGTACTCTGAAATTCATGGTAAATGGTCTGCACTTATATAGTGCTTTTTTTTTAACCTTAGCGTTTCTACGCTACGAAGTAGCGTTTCTCATTCACACATTCATACACACTCAGACACCAATGGTAGCAGAGCTGCCATGCAACATGCCAGCTTGTCATCGGGAGCAACTTGGGGTTCAGTGTCTTGCCCAAAGACACTTCGGCATGTGGAGTCACGTGGGTCGGGAATCGAACCGCCAACCCTACGATTAGTGGACAACCCGCTCTACCTCCTGAGCCAAAATTAGTTGTCGACTGGGAAATGAGTTCAAACTGTATAGTGTGCACTATGCTTTGGACTCGATTTATAATTCTGAGTCTTCATATCTTCGAGCGTTTTCCATCATCGTGAGCAGACGTTCAGACTAGCGTCTGTCAACATAACGTAAATGTGTCCACTAGGGGGCGGTGTTACATGTGAAGAAAAAGGACAATTGGGAAAAAAAAGTATTACACTGTATTTTAGGATAATTATGTATAAAGAAAAGATGAACGACTAGGATTCCTCAATTTAAGCGATTTTTTTTTCTCAAAAAAAGATTACAGATTGCCCAATTATTTTATCTTCACCTACATGCACTCGAGACAAAGAAGGGTTACTCGCTGGCAGAATCAAAATGAATCAAAGCTGGCTTTCACACCAGACAATTATTATTCACTTTCAGTACGAACTGCTGTTGGTCTGCGAGTTGGCTGTTGTTAAAAAAATAAATCAATATCTACTTCTTATGTTCATTAAAAGGAAACAATAGGAGTGGTAAACTGACTTGTTCATATTTCAGAGAATGTGAGTTTGTTATAAAACAATGCTGTTTTTTTTACTGGGATTTATCTGCAATTAATAATGGCACAATATAAAAATAAATCCCTGAGATTAAAAATAGCCACTTCAAGAAATGTGAACAAAAAAAAAAGTGTAAATCACATCAAAGGTGATTTCTGATAAACACAATGGATAAGAGTGTGTGTGTGTGTGTATGTGTATGTGAGTGTGTGTGTGTGAGAGAGTTCCAGTTTTATGTTTGTGCTCATTGTGGTGAGCATCTTGTGAGAGCCAGAGTACAGGGTCCTAGTATCCGCAGAACATCAGAACATCATCAAAGTGAGTAGTGTTAAAGGTCAGGGGTCACTGGGTGAAGCTCTTTTTGATGGAGACGTTTGGGAAAAGCGTGCTGAGCTCCTGTACGGTCCGCATGTCAATCTGTGAGCAGAAGGAAACATCAAGTAGACGCAGGCGGGGACACGACTGGAGCAGCCTGCGTAGAGCAGCCGGACTCACCAACCGTGTACCTGCATGTGCGCGCACACACACACACACAAACACACACACACACACACACACACACACACACACACACACACACACACAATGACTACACATTACAAACACCTCTGAATCCTTATTTTGGACAAATGTGAATGAGAATGTGTAACATGTTCTTATCAGAGTAGGCAATTCTGTGCATCTGAAACAGGGTGAAAAATGATCTGGAAAGAGTGTGTGTGTGTGTGTGTGTGTGTGTGTGTGTGTGTGTTTTAGTGCCTCTCCTCACCCAGTATATCGAGGTGCTCCAGTGCAGGACAGTGTGTTGCGATGTGTTCCAGGTCCGCGTCACAGATATTGCGGTTAGCGGTGAGGTAGAGTCTGCGCAGGCGGCTCAGTCTGCGCGCCGCATGTCTGAACGAGGCAGATCCGCCGTGGAGGGCGGAGCCGCTGTGGAGGGCGGAGCTCCATCCCAGGTCGAGCTCCTCTAAAACGCCGCAGCCCGACACTAACTCGGCGAGGCCCCGCTCGCTCAGACTCCTGCAGCGCCACAAATCCAGAGACACGAGGGAACGACAACGGGCGCTCAACACACTCACCACCACATCGTAGTCCTCAATCTGGAGATAGACAAAGAAGGACAGAACAGCGCCCCTTCAGACCACTCACCATAATACAAACACAAATAGAACAGACTATTTGAAAACCGTTTCAGTCGGGACTGATCTTGTATACTCTTAATTAAAACAAAAGTCCCCTGTCAATCAGAGTGACACTAGCCAATCGCAGGCATCTGTGAGCTCATATATGTGGAAGCGGGCAGAGAGTCGTGTGATAAGTACAAAGCTAGCTAGAGGGTAGAAATTGGCAAATGGCCACAATATGGAGAAAGTGGGTGACAGTGCCACTAAATGTACTAGGGCTGGGTGATAAGACGATATCATCCTAAATGCAGCGATATTGTGATAAATTTAACAATACACTTGTTTTCGCAACAATACACTTTTAAAAAAAAAATTTTTTTTAGATATTGTTATGTATTGTTTTGTTTGTTTTTTGTAATTGGAAACTGACTGGCAGAAGCAGCTGATGTGATGTTAACATTTCATACTTTATCTTTAAAAGTAGAAAATAGTCAAAATCAACACGCTTTTATACGCTCTCTTTCCACTTTAATACGAACACCTGTACACCTGCTCATTCATGCAGTTATCCGATCAGCCAATCACGTGGCCGCAATGCAGTGCATAAAATCACGCAGATACAGGTCAAGAGCTTCAGTTAATGTTCACATCAAACATCAGAATGAGGAAAAAGTGTGCCTTCTGTGACTTTAACTGTGGTATGGTTGTTGGTACCAGATGGGCTGGTTTAAGTGTTTCAGAAACTCATAATCTCGTGGGATTTTCACACATAGCAGTCTCTGGAGTTTAGCCAAGAACAATAATCTGAGGCTATCATGGGCGCAGACTCACCCAAACTGGACAGTTGAAGATTTGTGGGGGGAAAAATCTTTATTTATTTTTTACATTTTTGCCAATGCAACACGACTCTACTGCTGGAAAATTGTTAGCAAATGTATATATCTATCTTACGATCTATCTATCTATCTCATATACATATATATCATGATACATATCATGCATTGAAGAAATGTCCTTGAGAATCAGGATATAATATTTTTGTCATATCATCCACCACTAAAATGAACCCTTAGAGCACAAATAGACTTTATACACTGAACACAAAGACGAAGATGTTCTCGCTGAGAAAAAAAATGGAAAGTCTCTGGGTAAAAAAATGCAGACTTCTAGGACAGGGGTGGGGGGGGGGGGGGTTGGGGAAGGCTTTTTTGTTCAAACAGGACTCTTTGGCCCCCCCAAAAATAAAATAAAATAGGTGCATTAGACAATTTGGAGAATTCTGAGGTACAAACAGTGACTTTTCGCAAACACTTCAGCTAGGAAAAGGACGCTTCGTACTAATGATGGCTCAGCATATGATTTATATGATTTTCTGTCCAAATGTTAAATTCATTCCAAAAAAAAAAAAAGTTACAAAGTGTGAACACTGGTGTGTTTCAGAATATTCGAAAGAGGAAGAACAAGATGATTTCATCAAAAGATGCCAAATAGCCAAAAGAACTCACCATCACGCAGCTGCCTAAGTTGAGATGTCGCAGTTCAGTACAGAAAGTTAGGATGCTCAATATGGCAGTTTGCTACACACACACACACACACACACACACACACACACACACACACAAAGAAAAAGAGAAAGCATTAGAACAGACCACAATTATGCAGCCTGTTTCACTACCAACAGCTGAGTAGAAGCTCATTATTTCCTATTTATATACAACTTGACATTTAGAATATAGGCTTTTGCATCTTACTTATACAGCTGAGGTCATAAGTTTACCTACCCCTTCCAGAATCTTCAAAATGTTAATCTAATAATAATAATAATAATAATAATAATAATAATAATAATAATAATAATAAGAAGAAGAAGAAGAAGAAGAAGAAGAAGAAGAAGAAGAAGAAGAAGAAGAAGAGGAAGGAGAAGACAGATCATAAGAATTGCATTTGTTTTTTTTAATTTAGTCCTGCCCTGAATAAGCTATTTCACATAACAGATGTTTACACATCATCCACAAGACATAATAATAACTGAACTTACACAAATGAAACAGTTCAAAAGTTTACACACACTTGATTCTTAATACAGCGTGTCGTTACCTGGATGATCAACGACTGTGTTTATGTTTTGTGAGAGTTGTTCATGAGTCCCTTGTTTGTCCTGAGCAGTTAAACTGCCCCACTGTTCTTCAGAAAAATCCTCCAGGTCCTGCACATTCTTTAATTTTCCAGCATCTTCTACATATTTGACCCCCTTTCCAACAGTGACTATATGATGTTCAGATCTATCTTTTCACACTGAGGACAACTGAGGGACTCGTACACGACTATTACAAAAGGTGTAAACACTCACTGATGCTCAGGAAGGCAACACGATACATTGGGGGGGATACATGACATGTCCAGAAATAGTTTATTCCTCATCAATTTGACAAGTACAATTTTTAATTCATTACTGCACAACATGTCATTATTATTATTATTTATCCATTTAATGTTGTGGAACTGCTGTGGCAGAAAACATACTCAATAAAAATACTTAAAGTTCTGACACTGGAGACTCCTTCCATCAATGTTAAATATGTTAAACATCTCCTTACAGAAAGCTTCAGTGCATCGACGACAATATATTAAGTACCTTGTTTGAACGAGCGCATTAATATTAATAATACCGTCAGAGCCGCTGTTTATAGAAAAACATCAACACATTCTGACCAGATTGCTAATGAAATATCAAGATAAATGAAATCAATTTAAGATTACATTTGTGACTAATCAGGATGAACTAAGCAGAATGTCGGGTTATTAATGTTGGTGTTTACTGATACTGATGAAATGAAAGTTAGGGCACCCCGACCGTATTTCTCCACCCTGAATCAAGGAGGCATGACAGAACAAACACTTCATATGAAATAATTAAAGAAAACAGATCCGTCAACCACAGAAGACTGAGAAACCCTCGTTGTGAGGAATAGAGATGTCAAAATAAAACTATTATGTGACTTCATGGTCTGGAACATATTGCTAAAACCGGGATTAAAAACACAGAGGTTTAAAATTTCAGGGAAAAAAAAAAAACACGTCTTAATTTTCACACAGACTAGCCGAGGTAAAAACACGTCTCTGTTAAAGCACAGAGAACAGAGCTATTGTTCTGAGCTCGGGTTAAAACACGTCTCGGTGAAGCGCTTGTGTGTGTGTGTGTGTGGTGATGTTTCTATGACTGTACATCTCTTGTTCTGCTGATGATGAAGAAACATCAGTGACAGTATAACAAGATTTGAGAGTGGAATAGATATATCTTGTGTGTGCGTGTGTGTGTGTGTGCGTGCGTGCGTGCATAAGTAAACAACGCCCAAAACACTATGCGAAAAGGCAGTCAGATCAGTTGTTTACTACAAAAGGCAGGCATTAAGAGGCCATAACAGCCCTGTATGTCCTCTGTGCAAGATAACCTCAATCGGGTACAGTGTTTATAGTTATTGTAGCAATAATTGAGGATATAAAAAGTCTACACACGCCCGTTAAAATGGCAGTCTCTGTGATGTAAAAATAAATAAATAAATGAAACCAAGATAAATCATGTGAGAACCTTTTCTACCTTTAATGTGAAATTTTAACAGATTAATTAAGGTGAAAAACAATAAGAATCATTTTAGGGGATTAAAAAAAAGAAATAAAAAGAAATGTACAATAACCTGGTTTATAAGTGTGTACCCAGATAAACTAATAGTTGCAGCACCTTTAGATTTGAACAGTTTTGCACATCTTGACTTAAGAATTCGAAGTTAATGTAAAATTGAATGGGCATCCCCTGTGCACAACCTTCTTCAGGTCACCCCACAGATCTTTGATTGGATTTAGGTGTGGATTCTGGCTGGGCCGTTCCAATACCTTGAACTTGTTTTGGTGAAGCCATTCCTTTGTTGAGCTGGTGGTTTGCTTCGGGTTGCTGTCATGCTGAAAGGTGAAATTCTTCATCATCTTAATAATGATGAAGTACAGTCTTGTAATGATGAATACCAGCCAATTTTGGCACAAAAAATATTTTTTTTGTGCCAAAATTGACTGGTATTTGGAGCTATTCATTATTTTCTCCATGCTGATTAAAGCCCCAGTTCCAGCTGAAGACAATGATACTGCCACCACCGTGCTTCCCCGTGGACATGGTGTTCTTTTGGTGATGTGCTGTGTTTGTTTGTTTTTTTTATGCCAAACATATCTTTTGGTATTATGGTCAAAAATTTCAACATTGGTCTCATCAGATCATTAGACATTATTCCACATGGTTTTAGGAGATTGGATGTATTTATTTATTGGTTTAAAAAAGGCTTCTGTCTTGGCACCCTTCCCCACAGCCCAGAGATATGAATAATTCTGGAGATTGCTGTCCCATGTAGGGAGCAACCAGTACTTGTCAGAAATTGCTGCAGTCCTTTTAATGTAACTGTAGGCTTCTTGGCAGCCTCCCAGACCTGTTTTCTCCTGATCTTCTCATCAATTTTAGAGGAACGCCCTGTTCTTAGTAGTGTTTAAGACAAATTTAAAGAAACGTGTTGCTTTTGAAGACAGAAATCCCATAATTCTGAACATGAGTGAGATAAACATAGCGGTTTGAGTTGTATGTTTGTGTCCATAGCTTCACTGTCGCTAACGTAACAGCACCAGGGCTGCTCACCTCAATCTTGGTGCGGTACAGGACGAGTCGGCGCAGGCGTGCGAGTTTAGCGATGTGGTTGAACGCCTGAGGTTCGAGACGGTCGCATGACGCAAGATCGAGCTCCTGAAGGCTCACGCACGTCTGCGCGATCACCTCCAAACACACTTCGTTCAGGAAGTGACAACACGACAGCTCCAAACACACCAAGGTCGCTCCGCATGCCTTGATGAAACTGAGCGAGAGAGAGAGAGAGAGAGAGAGAGAGAGAGAGAGAGAGAGAGAGAGAGAGAAGTGGAAAGACACTATGAAAAGTGATTATCATCACTATCGGCAGATGGCTGCTATTGTGTGTTCTTGTGTCCTCATGGGCCACATCCTAAACCATCTCACCTGCAGAATCCGCTTGCCGTGACGGCTCCTCTGTTTCCGGTCCAGGACATGTTGAGGCGCTGCAGGACTGCGCAGCGGGATTGTAAGTGCACCAGAGACAGATCGTTCAAGCTGAACCAATAAGGCTGCAGGCTGAGCTGAATGTACTGTAGCGGGTCGTAACAGTGGCGCTGTAGGAGCTTACAGCTCTGAGCCAGACGACACAGATCTGGCACAGCCAAGTGGCTCACAATCAACTGGATCAGCTGGGGAAACACACGGCAGATTCATTATTATGGCAGCACAGGTATAATTTGTGGGTCAAATTTATCTAGGGCACAAGCCAATTTTTTTTGTACCGATCAAAAATTTATTTCGGAGCTGACGCAGGTGGAGTGGCGCCAAAGGTGGAGAGACGTTTGAAATCTGCCGGTGCAGTGGAATTTTCTAACCTATTTTGGTCATGTTTTACCACCTCAAACGCAGAGTTATACATTCCTACAACCCGCTTTTGTGATTGATCACGATTCATGTTACACCACAATAACAATTCAATATTTTCCTCAGTTACAAATAACGTGACTTTTAGTTGCATACAGTTGAGGACATACGTTTACGTACGCCCTGAAGAATCTGCAAAATATTAATAATATAAAGACGGATCATAAACATTGCATTTAGTTTTTTATTGAGTAAGCTATTTCACATAACAGACGTTTACATATAGTCCACAAGTGACAATAATAACTAAATTTACACACATGAACCAGTTCAAAAGTTTACACACACTTGATTCTTAATACTGTGTGTCGTTACCTGGATGATCAACGACTGTTTTAATGTTTTGTGATAGTTCTTCATGAGTCCCTTGTTTGTCCTGTGCAATTAAACTGCCAAGTGTTCTTCAGAAAAATCCTCCAGGTCCTGCACATTATTTGCTTTTTGAGCATCTTCTGCATATTTGACTCCTTTCCAACAGCAGCTATATGATGTTCAGATCCATCTTTTCACACTGAGGACAACTGAGGGACTTGTACACGACTATAACAAAAGGTGCAAACATTCACTGATACATTAAGAGCCAGGGGGGTGTAAAGTTTTGAACGGGATGATCGGTGTAAATTGTTATCATTTTGTTTAACGATCTTTACTGTTCCTTCAGAAGACAAATGAAAAACAATTTACACGGCTCATCCTGTGAAATAAGACTGTTATTATGATATGATATGTATAGGTATAATATGATGTGGCTTCAATCATGTGCTGTAAGAATTTGTTCATAATAAAACAGAAACGAAACTTAGCGGACACGACTAAATATCCCTGAAATACATATTTCTGTCTGTGGTGTTAAAAACGTACAGGGAAGAATAAATAGCGATGCCGCAAGTGTGTGTTCTGGGATTAAAACAGTGGTTTAATATTACTGATGAATAAGAAACCCTGAGAAACAATACACTGAAGAATCCTGTAGCTAATCTCGAAACAAGCAGGAGCGTGTCAAACACGGCGTCAGCTGGCACGTAATGGCCGTATAGCATTACAGACTTAATAAAGCGCTAGCGGTTTGGCTATAAGATCTGAGCCGGGCTAGCAGAACACATCATGCTGCCATTTCTAGTGACGTCCTAATTATCCAAAAATGATGATAACCATGCTATAATAAGGAGTCGAGTCGAGACTTGAAGCGTGTTGTGTTGAAAGCATCCAACAAAGAAGCACAACCATTTTGGATCTCGTTCCTATAGCAGTGATGTGTTAAAAATGAACTGAACTGACCTCTCGCTTCTGTGTGGCGAGAAGCCGATTAGAGGCTTAGTTAAAGCCTAATGTTAACGTAATAGAGCTGAAACGTGATCACCTACTTTTCCATGTTTCTCTTACGTTGATTACATTAGTAGGCATTTTTAGAAAATGGATGATTGCTGATAGTTTAAGATTTATCATTGAAATTATAAATGCTGTTTAAAAATAAGGCTAAAATGTTTAACCATCGCTTGACAAGAAGGCGGCGTTTTCATTACGGCTAATATCACAATTGTTGAATTCTCAATTCTGATTGGTCCGAAAGTGTTGATTCATTTTATATAGCAGTAGTTCCATATAGAAGCCTGTTTCCGCCATGGAAAAAAAATAAAAAGGTAATTGCGACTTTATATCTCGCAATTCTGACTTTGTTACTCGCAATTTTGAGGTAACATCTCACAATTCTGACTTTTTTCCTCACAATTTTGAGGTAACATTTCACAATTCTGACTTTTTTCTCACAATTTTGAGGTAACATTTCACAATTCTGACTATTTTTTCTCAATTTTGAGGTAACATCTCACAATTCTGACTTTTTTTTCCTCACAATTTTGACATATCTCACAATTCTGACTTTTTTCCCTCACAATTTTGACATATCTCACAATTCTGACTTTTTTCCCCTCACAATTTTGACATATCACAATTCTGACTTTTATTTCTCACAATTTTAACATCACATTTTTAACATCTCACAGTTCTGGCTTTTTTCTTCACAATTTTGAGGTAACATCTCACAATTCTGTCTTTTTTTTCCTTTCTTTCATTCGGTCCATTCTTTGTAACTCAGGAAATGTCAAGTGGACGTCTAAATTGTGAGAAAAAAGTCAGGATTGTAACATGTAAACTCGTAACTGCGAGAAATAAAGTAAAAATTGTTTGATATGAACTCGCAAATGTGAGGAAAAATGTCAGAATTGTGAGATATAAAGTCACAATTGTGATAAAGTTTTCCACCACAGGAAAGTCTTCAGGACAGAGAACAGAATACAAAAAAAGGCTCTGCCTATTTTACTACTTAATTTCAACATCAATAGATACACTGAATTTTAAATGCTTTACCTGGGACCCCTACACAAGCTACAATAAAAAATATATAAGCTTACATCATGCCTATAATAAACACTGAATTAAGCATATGCTTATTTATATTCAATAAACTTCAGCATTTCATTTTCTTTCAGGCTGTTGATTAATATTAATGCTGCAACTGGACTAAGACTTTTATTTAGGCAGAAGAAATGAATGAACAATAGCATGTGTAGAGGAGGACTACAAAGTTAACTTCATTAATAATAAATTTTGCGAGTTTGCGATCTTCAAAGCATTCAATTATGAGTCAGCAAAAATACAAAACCCTTCTTATTATTTTCATATCGAGACAATTCCTATAATTCCAGTGGTAGTCTATCAGTTTGTACTAGAATGTCACGATAATATCATTCGCTATGATGCAGTGTCAGTTATCGTCACCTCATAGGGTAGTTTGTCGAAGTAGCCGTTGCTCATGTTGACATCCTTGCTAAGCACGTCACTGTCCTTGTTGGGTGTGGTGTTGGCAATAATGAGGGGCGTGGTGATGCTGCTGACGTGGTTGCGCACACCACGCAGCACAATGGCGTCCAGCTCGGTGTAATAATCCAGTAGAGAGCTGTTTACTTCCAAACGCAGTAAATTGGTGGCGAAGCTAACCTGACGGATGGCGGGGCAAAACAGACGTGCCTGAGGACTGGCGACTTTGGTGGGCTCCCCCGCCCACAGCACTTCCCACCTGCACACATAAACAAGACGACATCATCTAAACACTGCCGTTCACACAAAGTCACGGAAAGACTGGTAAACACACTTCACTGACTTCATTCCCATCACCGGTATCGGCTATGTATGATATGTCATAGTGAACAGTTTGTCAAAATGGTAACAGGATACAATAGTTGGTGTACAACTTGGACACACTAGACACTACAGTAATATGTTTTTGCTGTTGAAACATTGTTACTGTGATTGGAAACACACCACATACCCCCCTGGAGTAGAGGTGTGCATCACGACTGGGAGGCATTTACTGATTATATTTATTTATCATTGATTTATAACCGTTTTATCCTGGTCAGTGGTCATTGTGGTTGAAATGACTTATTTGTTTATATTTTATACAAACAGAACCAACTAAATTCATCATAAAATATCATAGGAGGTGCAAACAATGGAAGGGATTGGTCCAGGAGTGTCTGCAGAGGCAAGCGTGATTGGTCGAAATTTTATCAGGACAAAACAGGCATTGAATAAAATGTTTTTTTTTTTTTTTTTTTAAAGCAGTCCTGGTTCCTGTGTGGAGCAACAGAAAAGCATTCACCCTATTGATGCCATAGCCATCTATTGCTGTGCTCTCAGGGTGGGAGGGATGGCATTACTGTATGCCTCCTGTCAATCAAAGCGACACTAGCCAATCACGGGTGTCTTTGAGCTCATGTATGCAGAACAGGGCATATAATGCTTTCCTCAGAGCGTCCAGAAGTTCTCAAAGATGCGCTGGTCGACTGTTGGTAGTTGGCGTGTAACAGGGGAGAATTACTTTGTGGGTGGGAAGTGGTGAGACCAAATTGGTGAGAAAATGGGGGGAAACATTCCTGCGCGTATCTCTACTCACGGGTCCTTGAAGAGAACCCATAATAGGGTCCATTTACATTGCTGGAAATCACAAGGGACCATTACCAAAGTTATTTTATTTACTGAGTACTTATATTTATTAACCTGTTTAAATTGGTTTCATCCAAACCTCAACAGCTCCCAGAACAATTCAGTCTATAAATAATGTCACCTTGGATCGAACGTGTTTTGTTCGTGTAAAGTCCAGAAATAAAAAGCTCTAAAAAAAAAAAAAGAGCTATAATATTACTGTACATAATTGCGTATTATTATTGCAATTGAGTCTAATATGTGATTATGTTAATAAGAAATCCGTGCTGAGAGAGGTCTGTGAAATGTATTTTCCAGTTAAATGAGTCCCTTTAGTAAGCTTTACAAGCTCCTACACCAACGGTTCATCCTCTTAGCACCAGTGATGTGTGTAAAGCTGCTTTGAGACAGTACTGCATAATAAAAAGCACTGTCAAATATTACGTTATTATTGTTTATGTGTTCTCTTTCATTCACCTGATATCAGTAGGGTGGTTTTCAGCATAGGGATTAAACGAGCAGGCGAGGATTTGGGCGATGGCCCCGGGGTGGTACGTCTCCAGAACGGTGATGGCGGTGGGGAAAACCTGCTCCTCAAATGCCACCTCGAGAAAATCTCGGCTGTGGAAGGAGCGTGGCGTGCGGCTGAAACTTTGCTTTGCGTGCTCGTCCTCCCACCAGTGTCCGTACGTGCGGAACACGGCCGTGTGCGTGAAGTCCCCTGAGCTCGGGAACACGCTGGGGGCTCCGGCTGCGTTCCACATCGTGTACGACATGCTCCCTTCACTGCCGTAATGAGAGCTGAAGTCCAGCACTTCCTTGGCGTACTGATCCAACTCTGCCTCCATCTTCGTGACGATGGGAAGAGCTGTGCTTCCGCAGTGAAACGCAGCATCGTTGAGTGAGCCGCTCCTGCACCGACGCCAATGCACAAACACGAAGGAACACACGCCCAGAAGAGTGAGCATAGGGAAAATAGGGAGCACAGGCAACAGGGACTACTTGAAGGAGGATTTATACATTATATAAATAACTAGGCTATTTAGTTACACTAAGCTGCTTTCTAGGGAACATTGGCACGTAGATGAGCTTGCTGTTAAAGATAATATATACTATTTATAACATAGCTATAACATATCAAACTATTATAACATATCTATAACTATATCATAAGCTAAGCTACATGCTGAGAAGCGTAAAATAGGCAGGATGGGGAACACATAGGGGACACAGAGGGGACACGGGGTGGTGGTGGTGGTGCTGGTGGTAAGGCGTCTACATTCCTAAAGGCCGAGCTGCATGCATGACCTGCGAGACAAACACACACATACACAACCACACAACACACACAAAAACATACAGTGAGAGAGTTAGAACGGCAATACTACAGCACACCAAGCCTTTCCTTATAGCAGCGGACTTTTTACAATTTGTCAAGTCCTCATCAGATCTTCATGTACCCACTTGGAATTCGACATCTTTTTTATTTTTTATTTCCTTGTGTCTGTAAATGTGTATGTATGCATTTGTAACTGTCTTTAAATAGCTTTACAAAGACCATAAACAGGATAAGGCAACAAGCATGGTTCACTACAACACAGACATTTTCGCTCTTTTACAGGCAACTTCAGAATTATTGGCACCCTTCGAGGACACAAAAAAAAAATTATGGCATAAAATGAACATCATGTACATTACATTATATACTACACATCCTCAACTAGAGAAACTTAATACTTAATAGCCACTACAAGTCGAACGATTTTACCGACACCGATAGCTGCGTTGGGCGGTACCTACCTGCCGATAACCGTTTACTTAAGCGATAGTTTTTAAAATTGATACTGAACGTAAACTTAACAATCAAAATAAAATATTGCTGAACTTTATTACAAAAATAAACAGTACTAACTGTACCATGAAAATGTGCTGTACAATTTAAAACGAAATATAACATATAAATATTAATACATGAACTATTAATAAATATTCTAGTAAATAATACACAACCAAACTGAACCAAAACATAACACTCCAAATAAGAAATAAAAAGAGAAACATCCAAAGTGAATCAAAAAATACTGCAAATAACACAACAAAAATGTCAGTGATTTTTGTCAGAGTTTTTATTTCACCCCTAGAGCCCGCTCTCGTGCGGTATAATAATGACAGCGGACAATTCTCAGGCGATTCCGCAATGGACGTAACCAGGAAGAACTATTGGTTGTTTCTTTGCCAATAACCAACATTCCAGCAATTGGTTATCGGTGCCTCTCTCTTTCGACCTCTTTTCGACCTCTAACAGCCACACCCCCTTTATAAAACTGTCTCCAGAACCCAAATGAAATTGCAAACAAGTAAAATCCCTTTACTTTTCAACACAAAAGAAACTGAATCTTGTTGATCTGATAACTCGCTGTAAAATATGGTGGAAGCACAATACCTGGTTGCCTCTGCCAGGAGGTCAAGACCTAGAATTAGATAATTCTTTTAACAACATAATGACCCAAATGTTTGCAGAAACACAAAATCACTTTTGCAGTGGTAACATCGTTGTCTGGATTTAAGCCGTAATAAAGACGTGGTCTTGATTAAAAAGCTACAAAACTATGAATCTAGTTAATAGAGCTTGAAGAAAGAGTGTTCAATGAGTAATCCTCTAAAATGTTTCCAACCTTTACAGAAAAACATTACAGGAAAAGGCTCAGTGCGTCTCTGTTATTCTCTGTCAGAGTTTTACAGAAAATATTTACAATACTTAAGAACATTTTATGCTTAACAAAAAAAAAAAACTATTATAAAGATCTTCCATATGTTTAAGCTTTAAGAAGGGTGCCAATATTTTGAGTTGACTGTAACTACATTTAGCTTGGGTAAGGTTAGACAGTCCAGCAAGCAATTCAATGAGTAAGGATCGAAACGCAATAGGACATGCTGTTATAGGAAAATAATCAATGAAGGGGTTGCACATGTAGCTTGAAGCAAAGTGAAATTATTAGCACCCTGAAGCTGATTAATATCCAATAACAGCATATCCTGGAGTGTTTTATTCCTCTTAAACAACAGAAATTCGCCAACAATCACATCTTGTAATAATTAAAGAACAACATGCCATACTTTAATCTCTTTACAGTTATGTTTTATTTTGTGGAACATCCACGAGACTTGTTATTTCCTGTTATTAGTTATGTTATAGCAGTATAGTATAGACAGTAGCTCCCTCTCTCTCTTGCAGTTAAAAAAATTAAGCTCATAATGTTACCAAGAACTCATATATCTTAAAGTTCTCCATCCTGAAATCTTACTGACTGTTACAAAGATTCGAGACCAGAGACTCCTTTGAGCAAGTGCACTATTTTCGTCAAACAACACAGTCTGGAGCATGTTATTGCGCTTATACCACAGCGAATTGCCACCAATTACAATGTTAAAATTATTAATGAATAGTACGTCACACATTTTAATGGTTTATAGTCTACAGATCCATCACTACGTCACTAACATCAATGAACATGCGTTTTACATTATTAAATAACGCTTTAAAAATTATTATTAGTCTTGGCTTATGTGGAGCATCCGGTGTACGAATCCTAGTGTATGAGCTGTTACTATAGAAACAATAATAGAACATATTAGAACAAGTGCATTAATATTAACCTAGCATTCACGTCACAGCCGGGACTACTTTCCGAGCCGTGCTGTTACACGAAAACAATGCACACCTTCTGACCAATCAGATTCGAGTATTCAACTGTGCCATGGTGTGGTATGAGTCTTTTTTAAAACGTTTATTACTAGCCTTAGATAGGCCCGTCATGATAATTACTTTACTGACTTATCGTACGATATAAATGAACACCAACATTTTAGCCGTTCATACTGCTTCTGTCTCTCATCTGCTCTAGAGATGTCAAACTCAAATATGAACTTTTGCAAAATTTTTATTAAAACATACTGTTTAAAAAAAACGACACGCAAGATATTATCAACGCACAAACAATGTTTTTTGGAGATGAAAAAATTCGAAAGAATAGTTCTAGTGTTTGAAATAATCCAGTCATAGTCAATAATTTCGGGGAATAGTGAATGTACAGCGGTACACTGACGCGCTTTAGTATACACATCCTATAAACCTGTGAGATTAATCAGACATATACACAGCACAAACCTAATATTAAAACTCGCTTCTGCGCAAAATGACACGCACTTGAACTTAAGTAAGGCGCTAGGTAGAGCGAATAATTCACGGTGTGAATACAATCTTTCCGTAACAACGCACTAAAACACGGACGATGAATAACTAAAGCATAAAAAATTCACGGTACTGTATTACAGCACTTTTTTTACTTTGACATTCCAGTTCCAACATCTGAATATTCTTAAAAAACTAAAAGCTCATTTCTCTTTGACAGGCTGTACATGCATTATTATGCAATTACGTTATCATTATATCAGTGGCATTAAATGGTCTTAAAATTACAGTAATATCGCTTATTGCAATTATTTCTGGGACAATATATCGTCCAACAAAAGTAGTTATAGTGACAGCCCCAGCCTCAAATTATGCGGTGTGTCCACCATACAAGTTTCAGTGAATGAGCTGTTACTATAGAAACAGTAATTAGAAAGAGCGCATTAATACAAGCCTGTGATGTCACTTTTCAGCCGGAACTACTGTCAGAGCCGCTGTTATAGAAAATAAACCCGAATCAGAATCGAGAATTCAACAGTTTTAGCAAGGGGATCATTTAAATAATCCTCAGCCCACGCACATAAACAGTAATTAGACGTCAATGTTGTTTCAGCCTGGGATCATTAGAAAGCGCTTAGCTTAGCGTTCAGGCTAATTTGAATTGTATCGTTTGTAAATTAACGTTTTTGTTTATGCTAGCGAGATTATCAAACAAAATGTAAAAAGAATACAGTTAAAAACAGCATCTGTGACCAAAACAGGGATATAACCCGGATGTTAGTGAGGAGAACACCTCATCTCTGCAGTGTCAAATCAGCAGAATTAACAAGTAACTTCTCAGTAAGCTAAATGGCTATGCAAAGATGAAACACGGCTAATAACTTACAGCTCCGAAAACCGGAAGTCCATCTGTTCTTCCCTCTGTCCCTCCACGCATGTAACTATACTCAATACGTAAATTTGTGAATGTTTATATATATTATTTATGCTCATGTGTCATTGCGGGGTCTCATATTGTTTACTTCCTATAGCAACATCCGGGGAAGCGGTTACGCGCTAAGCTTTGTGGGATTTGTAGTTCATGACGAGTTCCATAACTTCCTTAACTTCCGCTTGGCGCATAAATCAAAGAAATAAAGGCTACTATAAGATACTAAACTATAAGAAATAAAAGCCTTTACATACCAAGAAAAAACTATTCATTTTGTAATCACTGTACAATGTAAAATAAATATAATAATAATAATAATAATAATAATAATAATAATAATAATAATAATAATAATTAAACTTAAATTTAAACACATAACAAATTGATAAAAATAAATAATTTGTAATGTTAATATTAAATAATGAAAATATACATAACTGATGTATATAAATTGTAACCTGTAATTGCAAAAAACAATATTATAATAAAAATGATATTCTAAAATTAAACAATTTGTGGTCACATTCTACCAAGTCGGTTTAAATAGTGAATATTTATTTTATTATAGATATTTTTTTAATTTAATTTAGGAACAAATAGCAATTCAAATGAGTGAGCGCTTATATAAAAGTGCTGCATTGATCATATACAAGTTAGCAGTATTTTTTAAATAATGCATCTGTGCAACATGCAGTAAACAGATAAACATGAACGGATGGAGTAGTTTATGGGTGTTTTAATTCTTTAGACAGTTTATATTCAGTAGGCCTGCAGTTAGGGCAAGTAGTCTACAGTATACCACCATTCAAAAACCCAGAACCTGTGTGTGTGTGTGTGTGTGTGTGTGTGTGTGTGTGTGTGTGTGAGAGAGAGAGAGAGAGAGAGAGAGGGTTTTTTCACCCAAATGTCCAGTCTAACAATGCCTAACAGCTTAATATGTCTAGTGGATGTGCTGAATAAAACATTCTCACAACACAAATGAACAGACAATGTGTTAATTGTGACATTTAGCTATTTTCCCCATAAATGCCCGTTCCCTCGTGACATGCCCAGCTGCCTCTCATGGGGTGTGGCTCCGAGCTGAGTGGCGTGCGCCGAGAGTCACCCGCGTCCATCACGCATCACAAGCCTCTTTTTGAGGAAGACGGGATTCTTTTTTTTCTTTGGCATGACATTTACATTTAGAGGGATGAATGGCTCATGCAATCTCGGAGGAAATGAGCCACAAAGAGCGGGAGAATAACAGAAGAGAGTCAGTGAAATAAGAGGAGCTTTCACTCCTTCTCTGTTCTCACTACAAAGGCTTTTTTTGTGCACCATGAATGTCTAATTTGCGATCAGTACTGTTTGGGTTTTTGTTTTTAATACTGCAACCTTTTCATGGTCTGTTACTGGGGCCCAGAAAACACGCGCACACACACACACACACACACACACTACTCAGCAAAACATTAAACCACTGACAGGTGAAGTGAATAACATTGAGTATCTCGTTACCATGGCAACTGTTAAGAGGTGGAATATATTAGGCAGCAAGTGAACAATCAGTTCTCGAAGTCGATGTGTTGGAAGCAGGAAAAATGGGCAAGCGTAAGAATCTGAGCGACTTTGACAAGGGCCAGATTGTCATGGCTAGGCAGTACTTAGTACGACTGATGTCACACCTTCCATTTATGTCTAAAATATTAGAAAAAGTTATGTCTACTCAATGATGCTCCTTTTTACAGAATAATGGTATCTATGAAGAATTTCAATCAAGTTTCAGGCCCCATCACAGCACAGAGACTGCACTTGTCAAAATTAAAAATGTCACACACACACACACACACACACACACACACACACACACACACACATATATATATATATATATATATATATATATATATATATATATATATATATATACTTCTGCATTTTAAATCAGCATTTTATATTTATATTTTATTCTAGTTATGGCATGCATGAAGGTAACCGTTATGTTATTTACCTTTGTTATTCTCTCTAATAAGTAGCAGTTGCTTATTCTACTGGTATGTTGAAGTTGGTCGGGAGGAGGTATGATATGAGAAGGGTATGATACTTAACCTTAATGAGGTTTATGTTACGGAAATTCTTTTTATTTCAGCAATATATAGATCAAATATAAATAAAGATATACAACACACACACACACACACATGCTGTGTAGAGTAACATGAATCTGCTTTTCTCCGTGTCCCTTTGTTGCTCTGGCTGCCAAGAAAAGAAGAAGAAGAAGAAGAAATAAAAATTTCTTGTGAAAAATGCTGCAAAAATATATACAAACAATGAGTGAGTTTGAATGTAAACATAAGGAGGTACTGCATAGTTTTACTTTAATACAGTCTATTAAAAAAAAACCTTTCTTAAGTGGTGCTATTTTGTCTGCTAAACATTAGTTTAGAAAATATTGACACCCTTACAGCTAATATTTGTCCCCCTGGAGAAAAGGGCAGCACTGGGCTTCTTCCTGTAATGGCTAATGAAAATTGGAGAGATTTGTTGAACACTCTTCCATTCAACACTCTTCTTCTGGTAGCACTCTTCCAGACTCTTCTGTGCATGTCTTTGTTTCAGACCTGGTTTTAGATGGAAATAATGTCAGGATTGTACTGCTGTAGCACTATAACGTTAATGATATTACTATTTCAGACTGCCTTATGATGGTATCATAATACAGGTGTAATAAATATCTGGGCTTTGTGCTTTGCCCTTCAGCCCTGAACGTATCGGTCAAATAATAAACGCTAATCGACAGTATACACCGAAAATTATAGCTATCTTTTATTATCCATCAACCTTCGCTCATATTTATTCATAAATTCATCTTGCCTATCAGAATATTTGATTCCCACTCGGCGAGCATTTTGATTATTAAAGAGTTTCAGGGTTGTTTTTTTTTTTTTTTTTGTCTAAATGACAGAATCTGCAAATGTAATTAACACGATGTGATAGCGCTTTGAGGGACTCATAACCTTCATCTTTCCCCTCGGTACTGCCGTTATCATTTTCATAAAATTCATGCAAATGGCTTAGGAAACAAGAACAACAAAACAAAACAAAAAAAACCGTAACAGAATGATTCAGTTCTGATTACAGCTAATGCCATTACAGAGATACGAACAGGACACAGTGACCCTTCGGCAGTTTTGTTGCTAACTTTTAACTTCGCCTACGTCTGATATCATCAGCTGAACAGGTCAGATATAAGACTCAGGAACCTTTATAGGTTTTAATTAACTAGAGATGAGTGAGTAAATGGCAATTATCCAATCAGCCAATCATATGGCAGCAGTGCAATGCATAATATCATGCAGATACAGGTCAAGAGCTCATGCTCACCGAAAAGTGAGAGCTCTGTTACTTTAACTATGAGTTGTTGTTGGTAACAGATGGGCTGGTTTGAGTATTACAGAAACTCTTGATGTCCTGGAATAAACCGGTAATGGTCTTTCGTTAACAACCCGCTAATGTTTCGTTAAAGGGGACCTATTATGTTAAATTCACTTTTACATGGTGTTTGAACATAAATCAGTGTCGGCAGAGTGTGTACACAACCACTCTACAAAGGTAAAAATCCCTATAAATCTTAAAAAGTCTCTCAAAATGAGTCATTTTCATTTTTTCCTTAACGTAACGTCATGTTGGAACAAGCCCCGCCCAGAGACTCTGCCCTATTAGCATAGCTCCTCCCCCAAGTGAGCTGCGCACCCAGTCCACCATATTTTCTGTGCTGGAGCAGCTACGGTGATAAGAAGAATGTCTCAGCTTCGTAAGCATTGTAAGTGTACTGTTGTTGGCTGTAAAAATGAACATAAGAGTCTTCATGTACTCCTGGTGTCAGAGCCACAGACTGAATGTCTTTTATGAATGAAATGATCAACCAGATAATTGTCGTTCAACAAACCAGTAATTGTCGTTCGTGAATGAAATGAACAAACTAGGTGAAACAAACAAGGATCTGCTGACTCAGTGATGTCGGCTCTGCTGATATATGACAAGCCTTACATGTTGTTGTTTTCTTGTCCGTAGCATAATCTGCTATACATGAATGTGTAAAAATGACTTATCGCTATTTTTTTTAAATGAGTGTAGCATTGAAACCTACTTTATACACGTATGTAAAAATGTTTTTGGTTTTTTTTGTTTCAGATTACATTCGTATCCTCATTCGTGACCACTCTCTCAAAACTAGTATGCACTGACTGAAATGTCTTTCTTGAAAATAAATTCACAAGACTTTCGCTTTGTGGACTGGACATGCCCATTTTAATAAATCACAATACTAAAACTAGTCTCTTGAAAACTTGGGGTTTTTAAATGAATGTATTGAGTGAATGAAACAATGACTCATTATATCTAAAAAAAAAAAAAAAAAAAAGACACTCACTGATGCCAACTACTGGTGTAATGATGTAACTTACAACAAAGAGTCATTGAACGAATCATTGAACGAATCTGACCGAATCTTTTTGGTGAACAGAATCAAAACATTCGAGTCACTGGGATTTACCAGTAATTACCACCAGTAATTAGTAGACTAGTTTGAGCTGACAGGAAGGGTAAATAGAATAATCTTTGCAACTGTGGAGAGCTGATAAGCATCTCAAAACACACAATACGTCGAACCTTGAAGTGGATGGGTTACGACAGCAGAAGACCACATCAAGTTACACAGTTTCAAAGAAACTGGACAGTTAAAGACCGGGAAAAACATTGAGAGAGGTGTTGATGATGATGATGATGATGATGTATGCTGTGCAGGACCTCAGAAATGATCTGAATTGCATCTTAATGAATAGCCAATTGTCTTCTTGTTGTGGATTATTGCTTTTGAAGCCTTACTATATATTTCTTCTTATATCTCACTATGTTTATGCTAAATTTACTCATATTCATTTGACTTTATTTTCATATTGGAATATATTAATGCTTAGTCTGCAAGTGTGCACTTGGTGTTTATAACAATTAACATGAAGGTTTTTTGGTTTGTTTATTTGTTTGTTTTAGTCCACACAGGAATCGTCAGACTTCAGCGCTCACGTTAAACCACATTTCCAGCTCTGAAGGCAGTTTGTCGCTCAGCCTCGATGTCAGCCTCGAGGGAATCGTCTCTCTCACCACCATTTAAAATCATGATTAGTAATTAACCAATAGCATTTTCTTCAGAGGTGATGGACCAGCAGTTTAGAAAATTCACATTCCCGCTAAATGGCTTCTGAGTCTCATCAAAACAGCAAAAAACGTTTGGTGATTAAGAGCGCGATGAGGCACGCTAATGCTAGCACAGTTTAGCTGCTAGCGTGTCTGCTAGGACTTTATTCAGGCAATAAGGCGCATTTAAGCAGATTAATGAACATCATACACTCTCTGGGGCTTTTGTATTGAGAGGTTAGCATTAGCGCGAGAACTACAGAGTTCTCAAATGGGTTAGGGAAGAGTAAAATACATTTGAAGTGGATATGTTCATTGAAAGTATATTAAAAACAAAAACAAAAGTCTTACGCGAATACTTTTTTCCCCTCACTGTAGGTCCTCTAACGATAGTCCTGCGATTAAAGAAAATTACTACATCCGTCTTACGTCATCAATCAGCACAATCCGGGCTCGCATAAACAGAAAATGGGCTTGCATAAACAGAAACATTTTTTAGGGTAGCTTGAAGTAATACAAATAGTTTTTCCTTCCATTAGCATCCATGCTGAAAAAAAAAACAAAACAATAGAAACCATCACAGAAATTCTCACGGTTTCCACTACAAACACCAATATAAACTATCAGCTGTTAACCCTTACCAAATGGTTTCCATTACCTAGTAGGACATATTAAGGACACAGATGCTTAATGGTATCCACTAGACATAACATGCCACCAATAGAAGGCAACAAATTACCAGTAGAGACCCAGAGGGACCATTACAGTTGTCATGAAAACCAATACAATTCCCATTAAAACCATTAAAACCATTACAAATTCTGTGAGGGTTTCTATTGTTGTTTTATTCAGCATGGATGTTTCGTTTACGTTTTGGCATTGCTGCTAGTATATTTGTAGCTATAGTTTTGCTTCAGTCTATGCTGTCCTCCTATTGGTGGCTTTCAGACGCACGTCGTAGCAGCGACGCAGTCACATGCTGATACAGTGTTTTGATTTTTTTTTATTAGATATAAATAAACAATGAATTAAGAACTGTAAGAAGTGTATAGTATAAAACTTGGCTTCATGTTAAACATGTTGGCATCATTGTTTGGAAGTAAGGGTGCGCAAACATCCGCAGTTCCTTTATTGATAGAGACAAGGTGGAGGATTTCAGTGCTACATTAACACACCATGGATGCGTTGTGCATTTTAGGGAAATAAAGTTAGGAAAGCTCCATCCTTCTGGTAGAATGTAATTGAAGCTCCATTCAGTGTCCCTCCACAGTGTGTGTGTGTGTGTGTGTGTGTGTGTGTGTGTGTTTGGACATGGATGAATAATTAAGTCGCATTCAAATCCACTGCGTCTGTGGTGTAAAGGGACAACGAGACAGATGGCACAGCGCAGATAGGATCCAACACACACACGCGCGCACGCACTCACGCACGCGCGCACACATCCTCCATCCCCCATCATCCCCCATCAGAACCGGGCTCGCGCCGCTAACACCGTCCTCGCGCCTTTTGTTTCTGCCGTTTTTAATTTCGGAGACCCGATCGAGTGTGACGCCGCGTGTTTACCGGGCGCGTCTGCTTAAAACCGTGAAGCGAAGAACATAATAGAAATTAACATAAGACGATCTTCCGGGGCTCGAGCGGTGCCGAATTAATCCGCCAGAGCACCGCAGAGGTTAAAGCAGCTCCGCTAATAACCGCTCTGCCTTCAGGAGAAAGAAAGAAAGAAAGAAAGAAAAACAACAACAAGAGGTGAGACGGATAAAGCTGCTAAATTTCCCCTCGGAGTCGCGAGCGGATTGTTTTCAGAGGCCGATAATCGCGGTATTAGGGCAAAACTCCGTATCAGGAGGCCAAGAGAGGAAGGCTTGAAGAGAGAGATAAAGTGCATCCCTTCATCCATCCATCTCTGAGGAGCAACATCACACTCTTCCATTTCACTCTGATCTGTGAAACATTTATATAAAGAATAAGTGCATTTCCAAAAAGTAAAATGTTTTGGTTCAAAATGCCCTCCTTGTGCACTGGTTTCTAAGTATTTAGGGGAGAGCAGGGTAGGTTGTCACATGGGTCCATCCTTCTGGTAAAATGTAATGTTTCGCGCATAGATCGACTCGCAGCGACAAAGCAACCGGAGGCCATTCTTTGTCACTGAGAGCTGGCGAATTCCAGCGGCATGAGCAACAGCGACCATAGGTGATTAGATGTGGGCGTGTACTAAGATGGGACAAAGTTGAGAACAGTTTAACTTTATGCAAATTTGGAGTGACTTAGGGGCAGTAGGGTTGGGTGTTGTGACCAATCTGGCGAGTCGATTCTTATTTATATGGTTTCAATTAGTTTCAATATCGATTTGTTATCAATATTTCATTTAAAATGTTAGTTTTGCAGACATGGAATCCATGTTTTAATATAAATGCTGATAACTGAAACCTTCCTACTTAGCTATATTACAGAAATGTACATTTACGTTAACAATAGGGCCCACACAATTATGTTTAATTACTTTTTCCTTTTACTTTGAGTAGCAAACATTGTAATCATAATCATAATCATAAATATGTGCATGCAACGCACACAAGGTAAGCACAAACTGCAAAATGCACATTACTGAAAAAAAAAATTAATAAAAACATTGTAAATTTGCAACAGTTTAAGAAATAAAACCGTTTTCAAAATTCAAAACATGAAAGATGGCGACATCTTCTGGACCAGAGGTGAACTACAGATAATATTCATATCCTCTCGTGCATTAAGAATCGATTTGGGGATTTCTCGAATCAATATCGTTTCATTGAATTGAAGATCGATTAAAATCGGAGAATCGATATTTTTTACCCAGCCCTGTGGGGCAGTACTACTGGGAGTGAAGACAGTAGAGCGCAGATGATCTGTGATCCGCCATGCTGCGTGCGACAGTCCGGCACTTGCACTTACGCGCAAGTGAAAAAAAGGGGCATAATTATTTATTTAAAAAAACAAAACTAAAGTTACATATTGTAGGACATCTTTTATTTAGTTGCATATTTGTTTACTTATTTGAATAATAATAGAAGATATGAAATGTTGGGAAAAATGAAACGGTACTGTTATATATGAAACTAAAACCTCCTGTAGGTGGTGGCAAGTGAGTCATGAATCGTTCATTCAACCTATTCGTTCAAAGCAGCTGATTCATTCATGAATGAAGCAAGTGACTGTCTTTATGAATGGATCATTGAATCATTGATTCACCCGATTCATTCAAAAACATTGAATCATTCAAGAACGAAACACCACTCTGTGTTGCCAGGAGACACGACTGTTCTGCTTTGTTTGGAACTATTATAATATAATATTGTGTCTAAAAATGGTCACTTAATTTTAACATATTCTGTATTAAACTGTTGAATAAAATGAATATCACATTTGCAATCATGCTGATATTTGGGAAAACGGCACTCTTGCTCGTGTGATATTGCTTAATCTATATTATATTATAAATATATTTTTAAAAAACAATAACTTATACAAGTGCAATTCATTCTTGAATCAATTCTTGAATTTTGGTGGAATTTTGTATTAATGTTGGTGGCATTCCCTGTGCAATGGTCTAGAGCCAATCAGGCTGGCTGTACTGAGATGTTTTGATAGTGGTTTAATTTCACAGCAGTAACAAACAATGCTGAAGCTGAGTGCAAACTCTATCGTTACCTGGCTGTCATGCCTGTGATGCATATATACGCTGGCGAATTTAATATACAAACGCTCTCCCTCCAGAATGTTTCATTTTAGTGACAAGAAAGTTGGTTTGTTGTCGAAAGTGGAATGCTAGTTGCGCCACCCACTGATAAATGTTACTGTGGCAACCAGTAGTAGGAACGCCTACTGGCGACTTCATAGCACAGCGACTGGTGACTTGCAGCAATAAAATCGATGTATGTGTGAACGTACAAGTTAAGTTGCCACACTGTTCATTCCTTCATGGAATACTCCTGCCAAGTTCCATACAGTATGTAGTGTCTATAAAACTTAAGTTATATAGATAAGTAGTGTTGTATTTCATGCCTTGTGACCGTCAGGAGCATTGAGACCCAACCTAGATAACCTGTGTCACAATGTCATGAGGAACCAACTCACCTCCAGGACACACTGGAAAGGTGTTCAGAAATGACTGCTATACACTATACACTACACAATATACACTATATGTCAAAATGTATGTGGACACCTGACCATCACCCGACCATATCTGGTTCTTCCCCAAACTTTTGCCACAAAGTTGGACGCACACAATTGTACAGAATGTCTTTTTGTGCTATAGCATTACAATGTTCCTTCACTGGAACTAAGAGGCCCAAACCTGTTCCAGCATGCCAATGCCCCTGTGCAAAAAGCAAGCAGTGTGAAGACATGGATTGCCAAGGTTGGAGTAGAAGAACTTGAGTGTCCTGCACAAAGGCTTGACCTCAACCCCACTGAACACCTTTGGGATGAACTGGAAAGCCGACTGCACTCCAGACCTCCTCACCAAACACCTCACTAATGCTCTTGTAGCTGAATGAACACAAACTACAGTCACGCTCCCAAATCTAGTGGAAAACCTTCCCAGAAGAGTGGAGGTTAGTATAAATGCAAAGGGGGACTAAATCTGGAATGGTATGTTTAATAAGCACATTTGCGTGTGATGGTCAGGTTTCCACAAATTTTTGGCCACAGTGTAGAATCTGGAGATGGGAACCAATTGATACCCAGGAAGCAGGCAGACTTCCTGGAGCCGCACATGTCTGTAATGTCCATGAAAAGGAGGCAATGCTTATAGTGTCACACCAAGGGGTGTGAAGTGGTGATGTCCACCACCCAGTGGGCCAAGGGGAGTTCTCCATATCTTTCCTCAGTGACAGATGGACAGTTGATCTGATCATCGAACTGCCACCGCCCGGTCTGTATATTACCATAGGGTGCATACTGGACATAACAAGGAACACTCATAGAAAGCTGCCAGGTCAAATAGATTGGTTAACAAAAGTGGGTAGTAGGAACAACCAGAACCTCGTAGGCAGGTCTGATAGAGGACTGATAGACGGAAAGTCCCTGTCTATGTTGAGGGCCACAAGGGGGGGCACACTTCTTGTCAGGGGCACAGGGGGCACCTGAACCTACATGGAAACTTGCTGTTGTCCAGTAGTCTCTGTGAGGAAACTAGGATCCAGATGATGTAGCTCATACCACTGGGCCTGCAGGGCTGGTTAGTGCAAGTGTGTTTGTGTGCTTGGCTGACATTCTGATAGAAACATGGGTCCCACAAACACAGTTTAAGCACAGACTGGAGGAGAAACATTAGAGAACAGGCCACACACATACATACTGGATAGACAAACAAAATCTGAACTATTTAAGAAAACAGTGCCACCTGCTGGTGCTGTAACTGAAGCCACACACATGGCAAGCAACAGGAGGCAGATGGAAGGGTCACGGTTTGTGCCAGGCGGTCAGAGAGCCAGGAAATGAAGCCAGCAAAACACACAAACACAGACACAAACACACACACACACACACACACACACACACACACACACACACACACACACACACACACACAGGGTGTTTGGGGAGTTCCCATTTAATTTCCCTCTCTGTTTACCCTCATAATGGGCTGAGAGAGGAAAAGTGTGTGAGTGTGTGTGTGTGTGTGTGTGTGTGTGTGTGTGTGTGTGTTTCCTTTCACTCTGTGGACAAGCTCTAAATCTACTCAACTACAACTAACTAGTGCCCAGTTAATTCATCAGAGCATGAGGATTCGCAAACTTCTCCACGCCAGGTCTCACATGTAACAGATTCCAGATGTTGTCAGAAAACCCAGATGTTTTTTTGCAAAGAAAATATCCTGCTTTTCTGTCTGAATAAGAAAATACTTAGATGCCTATCAAAATTCTCATTAATATGGTTTGTCATATATATATATATATATATATATATATATATATATATATATATATATATATATATATATATATATATATATATATACAACTCAATTATAAATCATCTATGGTAGCACTACTTGTATGTTCTCTGCTTGATATATCGCTTTGCTTGTATTTTCTCATTTGTAAGTCGCTTTGGATAAAAGCGTCTGCTAAATGAATAAATGTAAATGTGTATCGAGATTACAGTGCATTTCAATATACAGTTGTCTCTGGCACACTGTGCATATGACAAATAAAATGACTTTGACAGAAGGCTTTGAGCTTTGTGGTTTCTAAGTAACATTACAAGCTGCATTTTATGTTTTCACTTCAAGCAAGAAAGAGCAGAGAGGCTGATGAGGGTTTATAGCTTGCCATAATACATTTAATAAATGGAAGTTGTTTCTTAGATATTCCACAACATTAGCCCTCTACTGCATATAGAGCAACATATAGCCCTCTACTATATATATATATATATATATATATATATATATATATATATATATATATATATATATATATATATATATATATATATATATGTATGTATGTATGTATTTATGTATGTATGTATATGTTGCCTTATGGTAACAATGTGCAATGGTAGAAAGGATCATTCAGACAAAAATAAAACAAAATGTACAGTATGAGATTACAATTCCAATTACTGCCTTTTCCAGACTATAAATTGCTTAGTCAGCACATAAAAGTTATATCTTCTAGAAAGGAATTACACTTATAAAATGTATGTGGACGGATTTACTCACTCAAAATACTAGCACAAATTAGTTCCAAACATGTTTTGAGTGAAGTATATTTTTTATTCTTTCTTTTGAAACGTACAACTTAGAAAATAAGGTGCAATTGCAAAATGTCTGAAATTAAAACCCTTTTTCTTACTTTGAATTTGAATTTTTTTTTAACAATATACTACTAGAGAAGCCTAGTGTCTTTATTGCTAGGTAGGCTTGGGTAAGTTCATGAATGCACATTCCACAGTTCCATTATCGCATACTGTTGCCATATGGCAACAATGACATTTTACAATTTAACAGACTACTCAAAATATATAAGCTTATTTAAATAACAGAAATAAATGGTCACTTATCTTTAATGAATGAATGATCGTTATTGTCATTGTATAGCTCTGCATACAACAAAATTTGAAGCGCTACTCCTATCGATGTTGATATAACCATACCAAAAATACGATTAAGTAAAATAAATAAATAAGACAAACCAATTACCTAAAGTACAACCTAATGATTTAAGTAGAAGTTAAAGCCCACTTTTTCCAGTTAAATAGGAAAATAGTAGTTTTGTATTATTGTCTATAAAAAAAATTGTATATTGTAGATAAATTAATTGTTGCCATATGGCAACATCATGCCCTAAAGGGTTAAGTGTAACTATAAATGGATAGAAACTACATATCATTCTTTAATAGATAAAAACGGTTAACATTATAGCACTACCACACCATTCTTCAGGAAATAAAGTTTCTAGTGGGCAGACCTTAGGATTTCGTCTAGAGGAATCCTTCAAAGTGTAATATAGAACCCAAAAACAGAGCATTCCTGTTTCAGAACAGGTTCCAAGTACCAAATTTCCCCTGTCTGAGGACATACAACAAACAGTCCAGTGGGAATGTCGTTTATTTACAATGTACAGAAAATTAGACAGAGTGAACCATGTGTGTGAACCCAGAGACACTGAGGAAGACATTTAAAACCTTCTGCCTATTTAGATTTATCTTTACAAATGTTGTGAATTTCTGTTAAGTCAGTACAATATAATCTGTTGTGTTTCCATCAGCATCTGTTGAGCACCAGTGGGGCACACAGTCAGAGAAAGACCCCAACATACATCGGTACACTTCTTATCAGCATCTTGAACAATTTGATCACATTATATACCCACTCAATCAATAAATGCATAGTTATATGATATATAAATAAACATGGAGGTAAGATGATTATAGTGCTGCTGCTCAAGCCACTCACACAGGTCTTGATGGATGAAAGTAGTTAGCAAGAACAGCTAATGTGGCATCTAGGGTCCTTGTATCTATAATGGCACAAGATTGTAGCAAAAAGCCTCATATGGTACTTGAAATATTAGAAAGTTTATCTTTTCAGCTTCAGGTTTGAGAATAATTTTGAGGTTTGTAGTTCGAGGTACAACTTTTGTATATCGTGAGTTTGCTTGCTAACCTGTGAGTTGATTACTAGCAAACAAACAAAAAAAATCTAACCGAGTCTAATTGAGCCTCCTAACTGAACTTCAGCTGTTTTAAAGTGTAAAATGGAGTGCACACATTTACATTCGACTACAATGTGTGAGGAATTTTT